>NW_017728918.1:57732371-57744249 GCF_001723895.1 Crocodylus porosus | reverse complement strand
GCTTCTGACTCCAATGTCCACATCATTAATGAAGATGTTGAACAATATGGGTCTAAGGACAGAGCCTTGGGGGACCCCACTGGTCACAGGACACCATGATGAGTGACTTCCATCTATTGCTACCCTCTGGGTCCGACCAGGAAGCCAATTTTCCAGCCAGTGGATCGTGGTGGACCCAAGGCCACAACTGGCCAGTTATGCCAAGAGGTGATCATGGGATACCAGATTGAAGGCTTTTTTGAAGTCAAGATGTATGATATCAATCTCTTCTCCCTTGTCCATGTGATAGGTCACCTGGTTGTAGAAGGAAATGAGAGTGGTCAAGCAAGACCTACCCGCAACAAACCCATCCTGGCTATCCCTTAGGATGTTGGCGTCAGCCAGTCTATTAAGGATGGCCTCTTTAATAAGCTTTTCTAAGATCTTCCCCATGATAGAAATCAGGCTGATGGGCCTATAGTTAGCCGGATCCACTTTCCTCCCTTTCTTGAAGATTGGTACCACGTTGGCCTTCTTCCAGTCTTCGGGCACGACACCAGAGCACCAGGAGTTTTCAAAGATCTGTGTCAGAGGCTGGGCTATGATGCTCGCCAGCTCCTTGAGTACCCTGGTGTGCAGATTGTCAGGGCCAGCTGACTTGAAGGTATCCAGCTTCTCAAGGTGTTCCTTCATGAGGTCAGCATTAATGGAGGGCAGGGGATCTCCCTCACCTGGACCTCCCTGTCCTGTAGCAGGCATGGGCATCCCATGGGACTGATGAAAGACTGACGCAAAGTACCCATTTAATAGGTTGGCTTTTTCCTGGGCGTCAGTTGTCAGTCGCCCCATCTGGTTCAGCAGGGGTCCAATGTTGTCCTTGCTTTTCATCTGGCTCCCCACATTTCTGAAAAAGGACTTTTTATTGTCCTTGATGCTCAAGGGGATCGGGGGGCAGGAATTTTTCCAGAAAAATTTCTAGTGATTTATTTTTCCATGGGAAATTTTCCCTTTCTAAGAATTCATTGTTTCAAAAAATTCATTAGTAACAATGAAAGGATGCCAATACACTATTAGGCAAGCTTGGCAGTTTCAAAGTTGTAATTAATGTTTTTCAGGTGATTATCCCTAGGTAGTATGTGAGAGAGTACATATATGTTTTATTGATTTGTAAACAGGAGAGTAAATACACTCACATAATAATCCAAACCAAAAATCAAGTTATGAATACACCTAATTGGTTGTGCAGGTCAAATCAAAATCAAAGCTAAAATTCTTATTTCATCTCAGACTGCAAGTGAAAGCAAACTGTGATTAATTTTTGTTTCACTTTCAGATCAGCAAACACACAGAGCAGTGTCTCATTTATTTTCTTGATTTGGGGACATTGGAAGTGTTTGCATAAGATCTGTTAGTCTTTTAGTGCTTTTGGTTTGAAGTAGCCATGATAATGCCTAATCAGGAAAAAACAAACAAACTAGTATGTGGCATTACTATAGCGAAGTTCAAGCTACTGAAGGAAGGAAGAAAGCTGGTAGATGTAAATATTGCAGGCAGGCGTATGCTAACAATGCGACAAGAATGAAGAAACATTTAATAACATGTAGCAACTGTCCTGAGAGAGTACAGGCCATATACAGAAGGCTAATATACCGAAGTGGTGGAACAACATAATCTGAGAAAAGACTACTTCAGGAATCCTATGTAAACAAATTAATATGTTAAACAACACACAGTATAGACTAGCCTCTATATTATTTTAAAACATTATAATTTTTAAAGTTGTTAATGCAACTGTGGACTATTATTTATTTATTTATTTATTTAAAATATTTGTATCCTGCTTTTCTGCTTGCACTAAGCACCCAAAGTAGCTTGGGCTTAACAATTATTTTTAAAAAGATTACATAATAGACAAATAGTTAACTATTTCAACCCAGCAGAGCAAGCTTAGTCCTCTGGCTGATGGCAGAGTCTAGACTATAATACCCTTTGGCTTTACAGTCTCAAGGCAACTGAGCAGCATATTGAGCAGCAGAGTGTTCTTTCTGGTGGGGAGGGGAGAACCCTTCTCCTTCTGATGGATGAGGCCAGACTAGAATAGGCTAAAATAAAAATCTTTTCCTCCCTTTTGTTGCAGGAACTTGGTAGCTCAAGTGAAATAGATTTGCAAAAAATGGAAAATGAAAATTTTGAGCTGCCAGGTTTGGAGGCAGAAGAAATAGGATCCTCGCTTTCAAGATTACTGTCACCAGATATACGATCCAACATGAGAAGCCGTCCAAGACAGTCAAGCTTTTTATCAAGATTTGTGGACAAAATGTCAAAAGAAGATCAAGAAAAAGAAGATGAGACATTAGTATGAGCTATATTTGTAAGTGATACACCTCTTTCCATAACTGAAAATCAATACTGGAAGGAACATTACAAACTAATTTGTCCATCATATAAGTTACCATCACATTATCACTTATCACATTCTTTCTTAGATAGGGAGTAAGACAGAGTTCAAACAGTGGTTATTCAAAAGATTGGTCAAGCCAAATCACTGACTCTGATGTCAGATGGATGGACTGATATACAAGGAAATCCTTTATTGAACATTATGTTAGCAACACCTGAACCAATATTTTTAAAAGCAATTGCTACCAAATCTTCTTATCATACAGGTGAATACATAGCCAAATTACTGAGTGAAGGGATTGAAAGTACAGGTCCTTCCAGGGTACAAGCCCTTGTAATTGATAATCTGAGTAGCATGAAAGCTGCATGGCAAATATTAAAGATAAAATATCCTCATTTAATAGTATTTGGCTGTCTTGCTCATGGGTTGAATCTTCTAGCAAAGGACATAGTAAGTGTGAATACAATGAAGACAATATTAGCAAACTGCAAAGTGATTGTGAAGGTATTCAACAATCATCATGTTGCTAATTAGACTTTGAAGAAATTGCTTCTCCTGCTTCTTCTTCTGTAAAGTGCACTTTTATTGCCAGGAGAAACTACATGGGGCTCAGCTCCAACGTGTTTACATAGTTTGCTGTGCACAAAAGAACTGTTTGTAGTGTGCTTCAATAGATGACACGGTATCCCAGATTATTCCCATAAACATTCGGAAGTAGATTCTCAACAGCGACATGTTCTGGGTTTGAGTTCAAGAAGCATTCAATTTGCCACTACCAGTTTTAGTGGTTATCAAGAAACTTGAATGAGATACACCAAGCCTTTCAAATATTCCAGAGATAGTCAGACACCTGAATGAAAATCTAATTGAGCTTTTGCCTTCTTCACCTCTATCCAAAAAAGAAGTAGTAAAAGAAATGTTTACTAAGAGATTTGAGTTTTGCTCTCATCCAGTTCATCAGGCAGTAAACATTTTTATCTTTAACGCAGAGGACACCATTTATCAGAAGATGAATTATCTACTACTCTCGATACAGTTATGGAAGTAGTTAAGAATGTCCCCAACGTCGATGAAATAGCCATGATGCTGAGTACCATGCAAAAGAAAACCTTTGGCGCAAAGAAATAATTTGGCAGGCAGTAGAAAATAAGGCTGTGCAAAATTTCGCTGTCAGTTTCATTTCAACACTGTTTTGACTTGTTTCAAGCTTGAAACAACCAAATTGAAATGAAACAGACAGCTTTGAAACAACCTCAGAACAAAATGAGGCAATTCAAAATGTTTCGAAAATTTTGAAGCTCAAGCTGAGCTTGCCTGCAGGGAAACAGAAACTAGGGGAGGGAGGGGGAAGTGGGGGGAAGGGGAAGGAAGGAATGCTTTCATTATTGACCATGTAGCTGGCCAGTGACTGCCATCCTTTCCTGATGTCTCTTCCAATCCCAGTGCTCTGCGGGAGGGATGGAAAACCTGCATAAAAGGCAGCATTGTTTGACCTGCCCTGCTTTCTGCTTTGGTGTCAATTGAGTGAGGGCGGACTTTAACACACACACAGTGTCACCCATCCATGTCATGAGTTTTGCCTCTCAGCAGCTAGGGGTGCAAGGCCTCAGAACCCAGACTCCCTTGCACCAATCTCCTTGACAGCTGGCAGGCTTCATGGTTGCAGCAGGGCCTAGCAGGCCTGCAGTTTTCACCCCCCCTGTGCCCCAAGACAGACAGCCCCACAAGCACCCATGTCATGAGTTTTGCCTGTCTGCAGACAGAGGTGCAGGGCCTCAGAACCAGAAGCCCCTGCACCTGTCTCCTTGACAGCTGGCAGGCTTCGTGGCCTCAACAGGGGCTACCATCCCTGCAGCTTTCACCCTGCTGTGCCTTAACACACAGCATCACCCATGTCATGAGTTTTCCTTGTCCGCAGCTTGAGATGAAGTTTCCCCCAAACCCCTGAACCGATCTTGAAACATGGCAGACTTCATTGCCTCAGCAGGGGCTAGCAAGCCTGCAGTTTTGACCCCACTGTGGCTTAACAGATACATGTGACATGAGTTTTGCTTTCAACATTTTGAAGTACAGTTTCCCCAAACCTCTGCACCAATCTCCCTGAAACTTCGCAGGCTTCATGCCTCCAGAAGGGGCTACCGTTCCTGCAAGTTTCATCCAAATCAGGCCAGAGATGACAAAGTTATAGGCTGTTTTGTGCTTCCCCATTATAGCCTCAGGGTGAAACATCAAAGCAGCATTGAAACAGCGAAATTGTTTCGACAAAGCGAAATAGAACAGTGGTTTTGAATTGAAATAAAATTTGAATCAAAACACTGTTCCATCAAAACATCGAAACACAAGTCGAAATGGAACAGTGCCATTTTGCACAGCCCTAGCAGAGGCTATGTCTCCTCTCACATACTGGAAGGAATTTTCCAATTCAAAATTTTCTGGAAAACCCTCATCTCTGGTGGCCATTAGTGTACTTGGAGCCTCCTGGCACAGCACCCCCATGTAGCATGGGGCAGCGCAGTTCAGCCCTGGCTGCCCAACACCTGGGCACCTGTGCCACATCATGCAGGCCCTGCCTGGCCCAGCATGGCACTGTGTGCTTTGGGGCAGTTCCAGGTCACTTGGCCTGTCATCTGGGGCCCCATGCCATTCATGGGCATCACGTCATGCCAGGCTGGGTCCTGCATGAGCAGAAACAACCTGGCTGGGGCCTGTGCATGCAGGACTCAGCCCAGCGCAACAGGAGGTCCCTGGGTGACAGCCGGAAGCTTTAATTTGTGGCAGTTCTGCTCAGTCTCTCTCTATTCCTTGCAGTATCTCATATTGTTTTTCTATTTAATTTCACTTCCCTACACCCTCCAGTCCAGTATTAATTTTAAATCATATGGGCGATTTTTTAAGTTCTTAACATAAGTGAGTCACAGAAAGCAAACTCATAAACTTTCTCATTTACACACAAAGGGTTTGTGTGCATAAATTGGTTAATTATATATTTTATATGGGTAAATGGTAGGCTATCTGTTTATATGTGCAGTTACCCAAATTAAATATATAGACATCAGCTAGGACTCCTAAATACAAGGTTATGTGTATACATGTGCATAAGTTACAGTGTTCACCCATGGCACAAAGGTAGTTAAATTTGGACTTAAAGTATCTTATCTTAAAAATACAGTATTATATTACTAAGAAAAAAGTAGAACTATTTATACAGGGCTTATAAAACAATGTATTGCTTTAGGGTAAGTGCTTCAATGCTCATCTGGACTAACTAATGGGAGGCTACAAAAGAAGGGAAAAACAGGTTAATTTAAGATCCATTTGAGGTAGAGGATGGAGAAGAGATCTTTGCTAAAGGAGGGAAAAAGCTAGGAGTTTAATTTAGATTTCATTTTCAAACCTCAAAAAGTTAACTAAGGCACAAAGTGCAGATATATTTTAAAAAGCTAAGAATAACTTGATGTCCTTCAAAATGTGAAACATTTTAAATTTAAGAAAATAACTTTTTTCTACTATTATCATATTGTTCCAGATAGCTTCCTCAATTGAGCTGCCTGGTTGCTAACAGGCCACAAATTGAATGGAAAGGTCATGTTCCATTGCAAAGTCAACCCCCACCAGCCAGAAAACCAGCAATCAAGTGTTATGATTCATAATCTGCAAGAAGAGATAATTACAAAGAAATTTTGAAAAACCTTTCTTTTCCCAAAGACTAGTGTAAATGAACAAGAAGCTTCTGTTTTCCATATTGCTGCTCACAGAGAGCCTTTGAAACATTAGTCCTGTCCTAAACAAAGGACATATGCAAAGGAAAAAGATTGTTTTAAATTGTATTAACTTGCCACTGGAAACTTTTTGAGAAAATTAAGACTAATGTAATGAAAAAGCATATTTTAAGATATATCATATAAGGTATGGAAAGAAAAGAAACATTTTAACATATAAAATACATGACCACAAATTTAATTTGCTTTACAAACCTACAAGCCAACATGTACAAAAATAATTTCTCTAATTATATTAGCAGACTGTAATATTTAGTGAATGATCTATGTATGATTAATTCTTAAAAATCATGCTTCCATTTGTCATATTTGTATGTTTTTGAACTGTTGCCTAGTCATCTCAGGTTAACACTGAAATACAGAGATTAATCCATAGTTAGATGGTAAGGGTATCTCTTTACCAGGGAGAAAATGCAATGAAATAAATGTACTTGGTTAAAAAAAATTCTTGAGACAAAGAATTCAAGCAGCAGTAATAAAGTTTGTCAGAAAAAGTAGCATTTATTTGCAAGATAATTTAAGTTTCACCAATGGTATCACAAAGGCTTAATGGGGTTTCATTTTATTGGTAGTTTGTATAAGGAAGAGTTACTTGCATGACTAGGGCATTTCAAGAGGGCTTCATTTTGCAGATCTTGTAGTAGGCTGTTCATGGAACTTGAAAATAGCTGCGAGGAGATAATTAAAGTAAGAAATCTTACTAATTTAAATATCAAATAGATTTAGCCTCTCATGTGTGTGGACTTTTCTATTAAATGTCCAAATAAGACCACAGCAAGTGTCCCTTTTACTTAACTATCTAGCTACTAGCATCAAACAGTACGCTCCCTGCTCTGCTCACCCATTCATTTGCTAGTTTAAGATGGAAGAATGAGTGCCAGAATAACTACACAGTGACAGGTTTCTGGAACCCAAACTAGCCACTGGCAAGCACTTCCTTCTTCCTTTGTACACTTGCTTATTTGAAGAAAAAGTAGGTGTGGTGACTTCAAGCCCACTGGATACTATAGGAGTAAAGCTGAAAGTAAGGATAACCACTTGAAAAGCAGGAGAAGCTGTCTTCAGGGGGTAAGATTCTGCCCCTAAAGAGCTGAGAATAAGACTAGCCTCTGCTCTTTCTCACAAACAAATTGTGGACTCAGAAAACCTTGAGAAACTAAATTTTAAACAGAAGAATGGACTACAAGGTAACAAGTGTCAACGTGTAGTACAGAGCTGCATGGGAATTTTCCAATAAAACATTTTTTTTTCCCTTGGGAAAAGATGCCTGCTTTTCATGGAAACATTTAAGTTTCAGTAAACTTTTATCAGGAGAGTTTTTCAAGTCCAGGATGGAATGTCAAGAGATGGAATACCCCTCCCCAGAAAAACCAGTGTTCAGGGCATTCACCCAAGATATGGGAGACTCAAATTCAAATCCTCTCTCTACCTGGTAATGCTTAACACAAGCAGCCTTGTTATTAATGTAGAGAGTCATTTTCAGTATGTCCTGTTGGAAGTGTTTAATTTTCTATAGATACAGAAATATGCCAAGAAAAAGGTTAGGAGTGGGGGAAACAGACTGGTCAGGAGACTCACCTGGAATGCAGGTGACCCAGATTCTGTCCTGCCTGATTTTCAGCAAACACTTGAACTGAGGATAGTCTTAGTTTTGTTCTGTATAAAAATACATACAAGTTTGCCAGCCAGAGGTTTATGCATGTACTGTTCCACTGAGTGAGTCACTCTGGCCGTTTTCATTGATTCAGGACAGCATTATGTCCCGTTCAAGTCAAACAGGACATAACAGACAACATTGCAGGTTTAATTTTACAGATAGATCCTCCAATGGTACAATTCAAGAGAAAGGAAGTAGCTACTAGTAAAAAAGGCAAAGTGCTCACAGACATGTATTTTCCATTTTGTAAATTATAACACCTAACCTGCAACATTTTTTTAAGTTAAAATCTCAAAAGAATGCTCTGTTCATTCAAAGAGAAAGTAGAGAAGTCTGATCAAGTCTGATGAAGTCCCTGGCAATCCTGTAGCCTCACTGTAGCCGCAACACCTATCTGAGATACTGCAGTCAGTATTTTTTACTTGGATGCCAGTGTGTTACTGTTAACCGCCAATAAATGTCTTCTTAATGGTTACCATAGTTATCTCTGCATGTAACTTTTTAAGTGAAGAAGGAGAAGCTCTATCCATTGAACAACACGCTAAAAATATTTGAATGAATAGTCCTGAATAGCAAAGGAAGTAGACTACATAAACTTATATAGTCTTGTTTAAATTCTATAGTTTCTGTGCAGTTCTTTAAATTTCTTTCAGTAGTCCCTAGTGTTTTCCCTTTTGGTAAGGATAGCTGCTGTCTGATTTGCCTCCTTGTCTAGAGCACCAATATCCAAAAAATATTGCTAATACTTAGCTGAATTTTCTTAATGCAAAGGAAAGCAGCAGAATTCTCCTGAGAATGCATGCTTAGTATACTGTATAATCTTAACCCCCACAGTAAGATATGACAAGTGGTCATCTAATACTTTTTTTAGTGAAAATGAGCTACTTATTCTGCCATTTGTGAAGGAGTGAACCACCTCATTCATAGTCATGTAACTTTCCTGTATGTACTCTAACCTAGAGAGGGTCAAGTTGCCCTCCTTGGGTGCCAATCTCTGCTTGTAGGAAAGTGTACTGCTCCTTCACATAGAGAGCTACACCCCCACCCTTCCTTACAACACAACCCCTCCTGTACAAGGTATAGCCATCAATACCTGTGGTCCAGTCATACCACCAGGTTCACCAGGTCCAGTCATACCAACAGAGACCACCCCATAAGATCATATTTTTCCTGAGCAGAAGGGCCAGTTCCTCCTGCTTGTTCCCTATGTTCCTGGCATTTGCATACAGGCAACTAAGCCTGTGATCAGAAGCCCTGGGCTTACCTGTCCTCTTAGAAGAGTCCTGTCTTTGGGCTGAGGTACGAGTGAGTTCCACTGTGTTACCTGACCTCCTGATTCTGTGGTTGTCACTTCCAGGGCTTGTGCTACTGATTGTGTTAGTACAGCCTACACTATGCATTCCTAGGTTATGACCTGCGCTTACATTTTCTTATACCTGACTTACCTATGTGTGGCAGGGCACTGTGTGTGCCTGCCACTTTAAGGGCCTGGAGCTGGCAGCTGCCAGATGCTTAATGAGGGCAGCCATTTTGGATTCAGGGCTGCCCATATAAACAGGGCAGTTCTGCTGCAAGAGGCTAGGCAACAACATTACTTGGCTGGAGAGCTGCTGATATCATCTGGAGATAAGGGAGGAGCTGTAGAGGATGGTAAGGAGTCTCCTGGTCCTGGGCATGACTTAAAACTGCACCCTTTAGGCTAGATATCAGGAGGCGCTACTTCACAGTCAGGGCGGCTAGGGTCTAGAACCAACTTCCAAGAGAGGTGGTGCAGGCTCCTGCCCTGGGGGTTTTTAAGAGGAAGTTAGATGAACACCTTGCTAGGGTCATTTGACCCCAGAAATCTTTCCTGCCATGGCAGGGGGTCGGACTAGATGATCTACTCAGGTCCCTCCCGACCCTAGAAACTATGAAACTATGAAACCCTGCCGGGCATAGGTGGCCTGGTGGGGCTCCTAGTGGTGTGGGAGCCCCCAGGAAATACCAGGCCAGTTACCACCCCGGTGAAAGGTGGATTGGGGTGCCTTGACCCCTAGCCCCCCATGACTGGGTGGATTACCCCTTTGTTTGGAAGGCCCAGAGAGTGGTCCCTTGGAGAATGAGGAAAGGGCTATAGACTCAGGCCTGTCTGAGTTTCCCTTGACTGGCCCATGCTGGGGCCAGGACTGGAAGGGTCAAAGGGCCAGGGGCCCACTGTGAGGAATGCCCAAGAGCTGAGGGCCTGGGGTCCCGACTGACCTGGAGGTGGGCCAGGGCTAGTAACTGAAGGTCCTGGTGAGGCAATTACACCTGAAGGGGAACCAGCTCAGGGAGATTTGTTGCCTGGTATGACAGTGGAAGAGGCCACATGAGGGGAGAAATCTAGGTGGGGTCCAATAGTAGGATTCTGGGACTGGGGGGTGAGGTGGTGATTATGTGAACATCGAGATGCCATCTGCAAGGCTTGGGCTGCAGTGTAGGGGAGGAAAGGAGCTGCAGATAGCACCCCCTGACATTGGGGCAGAAAATGGGCAGCTTCCTGCTTAATTAACATCCATTAATTAATTATAACAACAAGGCATGGCAGAAGAGAACGTGGGCGGTTGGGCCAAGAACAGGTGGGCAGGCTGTAGGGAAAGCGGCCTCAAGCAGGCCCCCTGTTACACTAGGCCATCCAAATTACCTGTACGAGGTTATGAACTGAGCTTACATCTTCTTATACTTGACTTGCCTATGCCATACAAATTACCTGTAGCAGTGATTCATTCACTTTATTATATACTACTCCTCCCATCTTGGAATTATTTGTAAATTTCATTAATAATGATTTTATGTTTTTTTTTCCTGGTCTCTGACAAAAAGAGTATAACATCAGACAGCCAAAAGTAGTTCCTACAGAATCCTACATAATTTCGTTGAGTGAAAACTGGACTCACTCAATGAAAACACCCCTTTGCAATAAAATGTTAAAGCCTGTCAGCCAATGTCTAATCCATGTAAATGTGCCATGTAGAATTTGGAGTACAGGCAGTCCTTGACTTATGTTTCATATTACAATGTTTTGCACTTACAACCTTTATAAATTGACACCCTGTTTCAACTTTCTGACATCATTTTCAACTTTACAATGCTTGATCCGATGCCATGCCACACTGGTGAACATGTCACCCATCTCCCTGGAGAACATCTGTCCAAACTGCCTTGGACACCTTCTTTAAGTAAGCAGCCAAGACTCCAGACAAACCTGGAGCCAAGACTCCTGAGAAGACTACAGCCAAGAACCCTTAAAAGTCCAACAATGTCATCTTGAAGTCCTTCCAAATCAATACCATTGCTATTTACAATTAATGTAGCTACATTAATCATCTAGAATTAACTGAGTATAAAATTCTGGGGTATTTTTGGTGAAAATAGAGTATCAGGCTTTGGTTCAGAAACCAATCCCCCATTTGTAACATTTTTCCTATGTGAAAAATCAGTTCTGAGTTACAATGTCTCGACTTAAGACACAATCGGTACCTGAAAAGCATGTCTTAAGTGTGAGGGCTGCCTGTATTCAAATTTATTAATGAAGTCCATGACAACATTGAGTTGTTAATATATAAAAGTCTTCCATACTATGTAACACTAGCGCTTCAACAATATACTAGTTAAGTTACAATACTCCTTTCTTTCACAGATGTGAAAGTGACACAGAGAGGTTTAATTAAATATTAATGGTCCTACAGATGCGAGCTTCTCCTTATTTTTGGTGAGTCAAGAGCTAAAACAGCTTTATATGTACTACCTGAATGAATAAGACATGCAAGTGTTTCTATAAATTCATTTCTAAAAATTGATTTTTCACTTTTCAATTGCAAAAAGTATACTAGTGTAAAGATATCAATACAGAGAATACATTGATTTATGAGGAGAGACTGAGGAAACTGGACTGCCCACAGACCACTACCCCATGCTCCTTATTCACGTGGGCACCAATGACACGGCTCGGAGCACCCCCAGCCAGGTCATGAGGCGCTACAGGGAGTTGGGAGCGGGGCTTAGGGGTCTGGGAGCTCAGGTGGTGTTTTTGTCCATCCTCCC
>NW_017728918.1:57721721-57726287 GCF_001723895.1 Crocodylus porosus | reverse complement strand
ACCTTCAAGAGTAAATTGGATGCTTATCTTGCTGGGATCCTATGACCTCAGCTGACTTCCTGACTTCAGGTGTGGGGTATTTGATGATCTTTTGAGGTCCCTTCCAGCCCTAATATCTATGAAAGAGGATGGAGCTAGACTGTTTCAGTGGCGGCAAATGACAGAACAAGGAACAACGGTATCAAATTGCAGCAAGGAAAGTTTAGGTAGGATATTAGCAAAAACTCTCACCAGGAAGGCAGTAAAGCACAGGAACAAGTTAGCCGGAGAGATTCTAGAATCTCCATACTTGGAATTTTTCAAGACCTGGTTGGACAAAGCGTTGCTTTGAGCAGGGTGTCACAGGGGCACTGAGGTGCCCTGTGACTTAAAGGATAAGAGGAGAGTTGTCAAGCAGCAGAGCAGCGCAGCTGTGGGTTGCTGGGGCAACAGCCGGTCAGGTGACCAGAGGGGGGCATTGCCGGGCCCTGTATAACAGCTCAGGTTGGAGCCCGTGAGCAGTTCCCCTCCGGCCACTGCATGAGCAGGAGCTCTGCGGCGGAGAGCTGAGCAGCAGAGCCTACGGTGGCAGTTTGACTGCTGCAATGATGCGAGGGGAGAGAGAGCCCTGAGAAAGGTATTGGTGAGAACCAGTGCAGCGTGTGGTTTGTGTTATAAGCCAGTGGGCTTTTGCTTGTGTTGTAGCTGCTTGGCTTACAGTTTTGTTATGATTACACCAGAGGACCAGGTGAGGCTGTAGGGATGAGAGGAGGCCTCACGAGGGCTCCCCAGCCGCTTGGGAGTTCCTGGTGCTCAGCAGGGCACAGCAAGTGGTGCAGGTGGGGCACAGCAGTTTGTGCCGGAGAGGCGCGGCAAAGGCCCCAGAGGGGGCAACGGGTGCGGGAGGCGCGGCAAAGGCCCCAGAGGGGGCAACGGGCGTGAGAGGTGCGGCAGAGGCCCTAGGTGGACCACGTACTTGATCAAGCCACCCCAAGGCGGGCAGCAGGTTTTATTGACAGGCATCCAAGACAGGTGTGAGCTAAAGGGTTGTCTGGAAGGTCCCCGTACCAGCAGGGGAGCCCTAGGAACCAGAGGGGCCAGGTAAGGCTCCGGCCGCCTGAGCCTTACAGGACACACTTAGTTGGACAACCATCATTGGCAGGGGTCAGCAGGGGCCAGGTAAGGCTCCAGCCGCCTGAGCCCAATTGGATGGTCACCAGGGACAGGACTCAGAAGGGGCCAGGTAGGGCTTAAGCCACCTGAGCCCAATCAATATAGAGGGTTAATCCAGTCAAGGGGGCCACGCCCCCGGAAGGGGCACCAGAGAAGGGGTGCCAGAGAAGGGGCGCTGATTACGTGTCAGGCCCAGGGGCGCTGATTGCGGGTCAGGCCCAGGGGCACCAGAGAAGGGGCGCTGATTGTAGGCCAGCCCAAGGGGCGCCAGTAGGGCGCAGGACCAAACGACATCCAGGAAGAGCTGTGAGGCTTGGGGTGTGCTATAAGGGGAGGTCGGAGGCATGCACTGCCCATAAGGTTGGGGTGAGAGCACCCCATTTGGAACGGAGGCAATACCAGCGCAGTGTCATAGGTGCAAGTAGGCAGCCTCCCATACTGAACCTCAGATAAAAGACGTGGTGGGCGAGTTGAGGGTGCTGGATTGCCTAAGTGACATGGCGAGTACACGGCCGCTCGTAGGTTCCCACTCCGTGACACAGGGGGGTTGGACTAGATGACCTCCTGAGGTCCCTTTCAATCCTAATGTTCTGATTCTATGAATAATGATTTGGCTTTGTTGAGAAATACTAAATCTCAGGAATATCAACCTAAACCTAGAGTGAAAAATACAATATAACCTCATAAATCCTTGGTACCTAGCACCTGCCGGAAATGTGAAAATTCAAGATTTCTGAAACAGTGTGCGGCAGCTGCTCCAGGACTGGTTGCTACTACTTCCTGATGTACCGTATTTTTAAAAAGTGCTAGATTTTTGAGAATTCTGGTATTCTGAAAACCAGATTTATGCAGTTATACTATAGTTGTGTTAAATAGACACCATTATTTAAAATTACAAGCAAAATATTTCCTCACCTGTATAAGGAGGAAACATTGTTAAAACTAAAAGAATTATAAGACTGACTTTTTTCATACTTCATGCTGTTAATTTTCTTTTTTATTTGTCATTGGTCAGTGAGAGCAGTATTGATTTATTGATTTCTCTTTCTTTTATAGTCAGCTTGTAGTTCACATCCATGCATAACTACAATGTTGCAATGGGGGAATATTTAAATACCATCTTATTGGAATTTTTTTTTAATTATGGGAATATTCTTAGTTTTTATTTAAACTTTGTAGAAAAATTTTTAATTTTATGAAACTTTGCTTAATGGTTTCTGTTCAACAGTTTTTTTTTTCTTCATCAGCATTTTCATTAATTGTAATTCTCTGTCTATTAAAAAAATCTGAATGTTGATACAGAGAAATCCATTAACATATTCTTTGAAAAGCAGTGAAAGATTATATACTTATGTCTCATTTCCCATTACACTTGCATTCAGTTTAGAGGACTTCTCATTTGCATTTAACAACTTAGCAATGATCAATATGCTAAATTATACTGTATTTTTTACCCATTGAATCAAGGGTTTTACTCTTCTGTGTGCTATAAATATTCATGCAATAGTTGTTATCAGCAGTCTAAGCAACAGCCAATAACTATCTTGGGTTAATAGAACAGTAATTTTAATATGTCAAAAATACTGGCTAAATTATCTACCATAAACTAACAATTTCCTCCTGGATATTCTTTTGTGCCATGACTCAGTATCCAAACCCAGGGGAGGGGCTTAGATAAGGGAAAACAAAGGTGCCATCCCTCAGCCACAGATTTCAGTCTGTAACTAATCCCCAAATGATTCTCCCTCTACAATCTTCCTATTCGATATGGAACAGAGTACTAGTTTAGTAGCACATCTCTGCTCATCTCCTCTCACCCTGCCCCTGTCTACCTGCTAAATCTCAGTTCCTGAAAACATACATAAGGAGAACCTCATAAGTCTAGGGGGATAAAAATCTGGTGTCTCTCACTTATCCCTGAATACAAAATTCAGAGCCACCATAATTTAAGAAACTACTCATACCTATTTTCATGCAGGTGTTCAGTTGCAAAGGAAAAGTTCAAATGCAAAGGTTTTTCAATATAGACTCTATAGTATAAAGCAGATCAAAAGGTATTGCATTACCTTTAGATTATTCTCACTGACTGGATTAGCTCAAGGAAGATGGTTTGGCAAATCCTTATCACATCAAACAATAAATCCTAATAGGAATTATATACAATTTCCTGCCTTTTGCAGGCTAGACAGGTTCCAAAGCTGTAATTATTCCTGGTAATATTTGTGAAGGAGTCCTATAAAAATAATAAAATTACTATGAAATGCTCCAATGTAGATATTATTTTTTAGCAACCAAGGAAATATTTTTAAGTAAAAACGTTAAATGACTACAACTGCTGAGACACTGCAGAACAACTGAAAAGCAGGGGCTAATAAGGAAGTCCCCTACATTAGGCATGTTTGTAACGAGGAAAGGACCCAGGTGTATAAGAAGTAATAGAAAAGGCCTCTTCCCATGAGTACCAGTAAAATGTAAGCACTCTTGAGCCATCCTAAGCATAAATTAGTAGTCCACAAATGCACTTTGTGGGTCACAGAAATACTGTTGCTTCAGGCCTACAATATGTTGAAAGTATGAACCAACAATCAATTTACTTTATCATTTGATAACCACCACCAGTCCCTACTCAGCAGTGTTGCAATAGGAAGAACAGATACTTAAATTTCTCCAAATCAAATTCAATCTGTTTTGAAATGGACAACAAGTATCAGTGACCATTTTTGAAAATTTTGGCATTAAATGTCCATCTTTAGTTTCTCGATTTTAAAAAAAAAAAAAAAAAAAGGAAAATCCTTCTCATAGTTTCATACCTTCTAAGGTCAGAAGGGACCTGAGCAGATCATCAAGTCTGATCCCTGGCCATGGCAGGAAAGAATACTGGGGTCAAATGACCCCAGCAAGGTGTTCATCTAGCCTCCTTAAAGACCCCAGGGTAGGGGCCAGCACCACTTCTCTTGGAAGTTGGTTCCAGATCCTAGCTGCTCTGCCCATGAAGTAGCGCCTCCTGATATCCAGCCTAAATCTACCCTTTGTCAGCTTGTGACGGTTATTCCTGGTCACTCCTGGTAGTGCTTGGGGGAACAGGGACCCCCCAATGCCTGCTGATCCCCTCTGACTGGTTTGTAACAGGCCACTAGATCCCCCCCTCAGCCTTCTCTTCTGGATGCTGAACAGGTTCAGGTCCTGTAGCCTCTCCTCATAGGGCCTGCCCTGCTGCCCCCGATCACGTGAGTGGCCCTCCTCTGGACCCTCTCCATGTTGTCCACATCCCTCTTGAAGTGCAGCACCTAGAACTGGATGCAGTACTCCAGCTGTGGCCTGACCAGTGCCGCATAGAGAGGGAGTATCACCTCCTTGGACCTGCTTGAGATGCAACTGTGGATGCATGACAAGGTGTGGTTGGCCTTCCTGACT
>NW_017728918.1:57695538-57720951 GCF_001723895.1 Crocodylus porosus | reverse complement strand
TCAGTACTCTAGGGTGGAGATCGTCCAGACCAGCTGGTTTGAATACATCCAGTCCGTCTAGAAGTTCCCTAACTAGTTCCTCACTAACCCTTGGCCTAGGTGCACCTCCCCTGGGGTCTAAGGAGGGCCCAGCTGGGGGGTGACTGTTCCGGTCCCTGCTCAGGAAAATGGAGGCAAAGAAATCGTTAAATATGTTGGCTTTGTTGTCTGGTGTGATGACCAAATTTCCTAGCATGTCCTGCAGGGGCCCCAAATTACCCGGAACCTTCTTTTTGCCCCCTATGTATTTAAAGAAGGACCCCTTGTTGTCCTTGATCCGGGAAGCTGGTCCCAGTTCCATCTCTGCCTTGGCCTTCCTGACTGCCCCCCTGCATCCCCGAGAGACCACAGTGTAATCCTCCCGGGTGATGACCCATCCCTTCCATTGGGTGTACGCCTCCTTTTTAGTTAGGAGACATTCCCGGATGCTTCTGGTGAGCCATGGGGGCTTATGTGCCCTCCTGGTCCCTTTGATCCATGTTGGGATTACTTCACTTTGGGCTTGGGGAGCGACCACTCTTCTTGGACACCTGGCTCCCCTCCTTTCCGGGACCTCAGTGCTTCCCCAACTATTCTCCTTAGCTCATTGAAGTCCACCCTTCTGAAGTCTAGGGCTGCTGCCTTGCTGTAGGCCTTTGCCACCTTGCACTGGATGGTGAATTCCTGCAGGCAATGATCACTGTCACCCAGGTGGTTGAGCACCCTCAGCTCCCTCACTAGGTTGTCACCAGTGGCCAGCACCAGGTCCAACGAGGCGTCTCCCCTGGTGGGGCTGTGCACCTCCTGGGTTAGGTGGAGGTCCTGCATTTTGGCTAGGAACCTATGTGAGAGGTCAGACCTGGTGAGCGGTCAGCAGATGTCTGGAAAGTTCAGATCCCCCATGATGACTACTTCCTTTGACCTAACTACCTCCGTGAGCTGACTTAAGAATTCCTGTTCTAGCTCTTCCCCTTGGTTGGGAGTTCTGTAGTAGACCCCCACCATTAAGTCTCTTTCCCCACGACTGCCTTGTATTCTAACCCAAAGCACTTCAGAGTGCCCCTCCTCCGATTCTTTGCTAATTGAGGAGGATGTGTATTAATGTAGAGTGCCACGCCCCCACCTTTCTTTCCTATCCTGTCCCTCCTGTACAGCCTATAGCCCTTGACATTCACCGCCCATTCATGTGTTGGGTCCCACCATCTTTCAGTGATCCCCACTATGTCTGGGTTCGTGTCAGCCAGCAGGAGGGTAACTTCTTATTTAACTATTTAAGGGTATGAACAGATGTTGCATTTGTCTTGTTCCCCTTCTTCCCCATATCTGTCCCAGGTCTGAAAAGTCACGGACTGGCATGTATGCTGGGTGGCCAGTAACAGCACATATCTCAGCATACCTTGATACAGTCAACTGTCTATAGGTTCCTGTTTCCTGAGGATTCCCCAGTGCCAAGCCATCATTATGTGATTGGCTGCATGGAAGCGGCTGGTAAAATTTTTATGGCAATGACTTTAGTGGATGTTATTGCCAGCTTCTGCTGCAGTGCACTTGGCGTTTCCAGTGTCACCACCCCCACTGCCACCTGCTGCCAGCAACCTGGTCACAGAATGGAACCATGCATCAGCCATGCTTTTCAGGAAATATTGACTTTGTTATGAGCTTGCATTTGAGAAGGCATGAGTTTTCTTTTGCCATTTGTGTGGCAAGTGAGGAAAGATAATTTGCCCAGGAAGCACTTATGCACTTATCACAGTTCACAGAGATGCCCATGCCTACATCTGGTTTACATCCTCTGCCAGCAGCTGTGACCCTAAAGATGAGTTGGCTCCAGGTCACAATGCTTCCACATCAGCCTGGACACATCTTCAAACTGTGGAGTGGGACTTCTGGGCCAGGGAGACATACAACCACTGGTAGGAGCAGATTTCCATGGCTACCTAAGGTGATGAGCAATGGTAGATGAACTTCCACATGTTCAGGGGCACCTTCATAGAAACCTGCACCAAGCTGGCCTCTTGCCTCCAGCAGTAGACTGGATGAGGCTACCTTGGTCCATTGAGAAGCATGTAGCTATAGTGACATGAAGGTCACTACCCTCAAACACCTTCAGTCTGTGGAAAAACATTTTGATGTTGGGATTTCCACAGTAAAAGAGGCAGTGCGAGAGGTGTGTCTGGCCATCCAACAGGTCATGAATGTCCGGTCAGCAACAGCAGACCTGGGCCTCTGAATGTCATCTGGGAAGCTACCCGGAGGAGCGCTGGGACAGCTTGATAATGTGCCTAGCCATTGCCATGCCATAGAGATGGTGTAACCACTCCTCCTACCATACCCTTGCCATACCTCCTACCAAACCTATAAGCTCATACTCTTTGAGTTCTGAACCAGGACTGTCTGGCCTCCACTACAGAGATCAGCATGTTCATCTTTGTAAAATCTGCTGCCTTCCTTTGTCTGGCTTCCCTTTGGGCCCTTGTCTTTAGACCATTATCTGGTGCTGACATGCGGTCACTAATGTTTACAGGTGTCTTGTCTGAGAGGAGAGCATAGAAACAGAAATTCATTCTTCTGCTTGCTACTACCCTCACAGCATGAAGAACTTCCCACCAAACTTACAATGCCACACAGTTGGTGGACAAACTCATTTGACTTGCTGACTCTCAACTTGGTAAGTTCACTCTCCCCTTGCACTCAGGAAAACTGGGAGTGCCCTTAAACAGGCAGAGTTTTACATTACAAGGGTGTAGCTAGGGCCATTGGGCCCAAAGTTACATAGTTTCCCTGAGACTAAGCATGTTGGGCTTTCTTGCAGGTTGGGTTTTCTTGCACCCTAGGTCCCTATGACTTGGAGAAGGACAGCTCAGCCACCAACAGAAAGTTGTACAGCTTGTACCTGGCTGCAGAATCATTGGTTCTGGAATGCTGGGGTAATAAATGCTGCATATACAGCATGATCTGTTCAATGTCTGCCTGGATTTAGTGGCTCAAACAACATGCCTACTGGTTCTCCACATCTCTCCAAATAGTGATGAGATCCACTACTTCCTCCCTTGTCTAGATAGTGCTGTGTTTACACACAATGCAATTAATAGAGGGTAATGCTACCTATGCCCTGTTACCTTTGGGCAGTACAGAACTGCCAACAAACCTAAAGTGGCTGCACCATATTTAAGAGGGGCAGATATAGTGCATTCTGGAATGCCTGTAGCAATGACTGGGCCACTGGCTCAGGACACTGTTCTGTAACAACGATCAGATACACTTTGCAACGTCCTGTTACTTTTTATTCCACATGGGTTTTCAGGCTTTGACCCAGGACACCAGAAATGGATGCCTGCATGACTAAACTTTGTCTCAGGAAAAAAACAATTTGTCCTGGGGCAAATACAATGTCTATTCATAGCTTTAGTCCAATCATATTACAATAAATTACAATAAATTAGTAAATGTGTGTAGAGAATCATAAAACTGCTTTATTAAACTATGCCTTTCTACGTTTTTTGGCACTAATATTTAGAGGCAAAATATTTGATGCATCAAAGCAACAAAAAAGTTCTGAATCGATTACATTTAAGAATGTGTCCTTTAAAGATAACGGTGGAGTCCATAAAGATAGTAGATTAATAGCCTGGTAGCAGAAGTTCTCTATACAAAGAAGAGGTGCACCAGAGTGAAAAACGTTGGGTGCAGGCAGATGGAATGATTGAAATGTTTTCATGTCAAATGCACTTGGAAAAGCTTCAAAAAGGACATGTTTCAGCCAGGGGACACACACATGCCACTGTACTGTTTCTGGCCAGAACGTTTCATAATGCTGCAGCCTACTTTAGCAACAGCTGGGGTGCTACAGCTGGCTGCAGCAAGCTATGGCTCAACTCACAGGGCCCTCTTTCCCTTCCCTCACATGAACATCAGGTAGAAGGGAAGGGAGGACATAGCATTGTAGAGCAAAACACTGAAATGTCACTGAGTTAAGTGGAAGCAGGAGGGCAGTGAGATCTTCCAAATCCCTCAAACCTCTCTTCTCTCCCTTAGAGTGGACTGGTAGAGGGAATTGGGGCTGGATAGCCTGGTTCCAGAATTGGTGGGAGCCGTAGGGGTCTGGCAGGAAGCGGAGCAACTCCAGCTCCAGCCCCACCCCAGCCCAGGTCCCATGTGCTATCTCTGTTCACATGTAACCAAAAAGTGATTAATACTTCATTTCAAGGGGTTACTATTTTGGAATGTTTTTTCAGAGACTTTTGGAATGTTTCAAAGGGCTTGCATATGAGGACAGCCAGACCTCTGAAACATTTCAAAGGTGTTCAAAGCATTTTATTTGTTACGTGAGTCCATAATGTGGCTGTCCAAACTAATCTTTGTCAATGACCTTAGCATTTATCCTCACTGCAACAGCAATACTAGTGAAAATTTCTCTGCAACTATTTCGATCATCTGTTTTATTATACTAGTACTTTTCTTCCAGTATCATCAAGTTTACAGAGACAGAACATTTATAACATTGAAAATACCTAATCTTTGATGGCTAAAGGTGACAATAGCAATGATTTTTATGATATGGGCTCCTACCATAGGCTGATGACTACTGGCTTATTACACACTAGCCAACTGCCTGTCATGAATGACGGATTTACAATAATGCAGGAGTCTTTGCATGGCTGCTCCCGCCTCCTGTTCACCCTTTGGGGCCAGCCATGTAAACACTCCCTGCACTGCTGCAGCCTCCTCCTCCTCCAGCCACTGGTGCCGAGGCTCCCTCCCACTGCCTGCCTCTACCTCCTCCTCTGAGCAGCAGGCTTCCCCCTGCCTCTCCTCCCTACTCTTCTCTGTCCATGCCACCTCGCCCTCCCTGCTGACTCTCTTGGGAGCGTGTGTGCCTGCTTCCACCTCCACCTCTTCCACTGAGCAGTGGCGCTTCGCTGCCCCTTCCCCCCCTCCCTGCCAGCTGCTGGGTGCGTGCACGTCTGCCTTCACCCCTGGCTGCCTCTGCCTCCTGCATACCCAGGCCTGCACAGCCAATTGCTGCCCACCCCCCCGGCGGCACGTGTGCAATTGACCAAAAGTGCTACAGACAGACGCACAGACTAAGCCCTTTAATATATTAGAATTTGCCAAATTCACACTCTGTCATCAGAAACATCTTTGTGTTACATTATAATTTTAAATTAAATCTTAATGTGGTTTTTGAGTCTTCCAGAAAGATGAAAATAAAACAAATTAAAAAAGTTACATATTGTTGGCAGTAAGATGAAACAGAAAAAATAATCACAAAAATGGAATATTATTTCATTGAATTTGATTTCTAAATGGGTGTTTTTAAATCTTTAGTGATATTTTTTATTTTTTATTTTTGAAAAGTGGATTCAAACAAGTTGGTTAAACGCCCAACCTGACTAATCAATATTGGCAATACAAAGACAGAGACCGAAAGCCAATATATTAAGCCAATATATGAAAAATTTCAAAGAAATGGAACTGTTTTCAGAAATACTTGCACTTTGAGGAAAAAAGGCATTTTTCACTAAAATAAATGTTTTTTAAAAATTGTGACCAACTGCCACTGCTGATAATGACCAACCTATAACATTAACAGAAAATAAGTACATGTAAAGAAAAAGGTATACATTATTAGAGAATCATTTCCACTTATGTCTCACCCCCTGGCACTCATAGTTGATATTCATTTATCAATGTAATCTGTTTAAGAAAAAAATGTTTTGAAGAATATTATGGATATGTAAGGCAAATATTTTGGATGTGAATAATATGTTCTATTCATAAACTAGTTCTTTTATGTAGTATCTATTGAAGGGAGTTTATTCTAGAGATGTTTAGATTTTTCTTTTTTTTACATTCTTAATTCATAAAGGAATAACTCCCTTCAATGTTTTCCAGTGCAAACTCCACAAGAACGCTCCAAATGATGCACTCTAAAAACAAATGCCCAGTTACAGCTCATTACTTCTTATGAAATATACATATCTGGGTTATATTCAGATCAGGAAGGACTTAATAAAAAAACTAACTCTCTCAGCAGGGACCAGGAAGATCTGAAATGACGAAAAAAACTCATTCCAATGCAACCACACACAGTCAGAGCATCTGTTACTTATTTTACAAGTCGCTAATGACAGAGAACGGTTTTCAGCTCCTACTGAAAATGTACAAAATACAACCACCCAAGGGAATTATGAGAAGGCAGGTACTGGAACTTTCCCTGGAGTACATAACACTGTTGTATTTTCAGTTAAGAAAAAAAAATCGCTCTTTTTACTGTTTTATAACCTCTACTAATACTACTAACACATTAATAATAAATTTGAGTTTATTTTCAACAGATTTTAACTTTCCTGTCATTTCCCCCCCTTTGATATCTATATCAATTGAAAGCATCTCAAGCTAATTTTTTTCTCATAAAAAGAAAATACAACTACTACTATTCTTGAGTCATAAAAATAATGCCCCCAAGGCAGGGCATTTACAATATGTAAATTACAAATTGTCTTCCTGTGAACTTTTTATGTTACTGCTGTTACTGTAATTTTATTTTAGGAACTATGCACATAAATTATCACTAGATTCTAAGCCCTGGTACTGCAGGTAACAAAGCAACCTTTAAAATGAGACTTTCTATACAGGCAAAAGTTTACCTCCTATGTGAAAGAGCTTCACTTCCTCAACATTAAAGACTCCAGCTGCTAAACCAGAATGAAAACCATTGGCTTTCAATCTGTACTGGCCTGCAGTCTTTACATCTCACAAAACATTATTTAAATGAGAAATTGTCAAGGGAAAAATACTTCTGGAGTGATTACTTTAGTAGTGCTAATGCTTCAACAAGGTTCAGTAATGAAAATTAGTTTGAAATACATTGTTGGAAACTGTCTTGACTAAGCTGTAAAAATGAAGTCCTGACCATCTGTAGACATTTAGAATTACATTATATTTTGTGTGTGTGTTTTAAACAGGAGAACACAGTCTATGCTAAAATAGAAAGAATGGGATATTTCTTGAAAAGTTAATTTTTGTAAGCCACCAGAATTCTGAAAGACCACTGGGATAAGCAAAGTTCTATCCTAAAACATATGACTCTATGACCTCAGCTATTTAAAATGAAAAATTCCTTTTGCCAAGAACTGTTAGGCACAAAAATGCCTCATAAGCTGATTGGGAGTTACAGCACTTGCCATTAAAATCTTGCCAAAGTTACCATACTGTGATGTCATTGCAATGATCAGTCCTATGCTTAAACATAAAATAAAATGATCTATGGTGTGTGGTAACAAATGATAAATGTTGCTTTTTACCACTGCGATTTCACTATCTGAAGAAGAGGAGAACCCAGAGTCTTCTATATTACAGGATGTACTCCAAGAAATCAAATTTTCATGGTAGGAAAAACGGTTAATTTTCTCTCTATTCCCTTTCTCTTCTGTCCCGCTGCTTACTTTTCCACGTCCTTTAAAAAAAAGTACACATTTGTTTTTGATAATGAAATGTGCCACTGCATGAAGGAAAATGTGGACAGATGTAACTATTATACCAGCATCAACTGACACCAGTGGAAGATGTCTTGATATAGCTGTTATTTCTGCCTAGTAGATATGGAGCAAAATCATTGCAACTTTAACCCTTTTTTTTAGGATTAAAATTTTAATGGTTTACCTTACTTATACTACTACAGAAGCAGGCACGCATCCCAGTTATATTAGAACATCTTAAGCACCCTCCCAAATGGCAACTTTCATAGATTTCATAGACAATAGGACTGGAATGGACCTTGCAAGGTTTCATAGATTTCATAGACATTAGGGCTGGAAGGGACCTCAGAAGATCATCGAGTCCAGCCCCGCACCCAAAGGGCAGGAAGTCAGCTGGGGTCATAGGATCTCAGCAAGATAAGCATCCAATTTGCTCTTGAAAGTTTTCAATGTAGGTGCTTGAACCACCTCCGATAGCAGGCTGTTGGGGGCTCAGACAGTAAAGAAATTCTTCCTTATGTCCAGCCTGAAATGGTCTTGTAGTAGTTTATGACCATTTGATCTTGTCATCCCTTGGGACACTCTGGTGAACAAAAGTTCCCCCAGATACTGGTGGTCACCTCTGATAAACTTATAGGTGGCCATCAGATCACCCCTGAGCCTGTGCTTTTCCAGGCTAAAGAGCCCCATGGCTCTCAGCCTGTTATCGTAGATCATTGGGTCCAGCCCCCTGCCCAAAGGGCAGGCAGTCGGCAGAAGTCAGATGATCCCAGCAAGATAGGCATCCAGGTGGTTCTTAAAGGAATCCAGAGTAGGTGCCTGCACGACCTCTAGGGGGAGTCTATACCACGCCCTGGGGACTCCGACAGTAAAGAAGTTTTTTCTTATGTCCAGCCTAAAATGGTCTTGCAAGAGTTTGTGACCATTGGACCTCGTCTTCCCATGGGGTGCCCTGGTGAACAGATGTTCTCCTAGTTCCCAGTGCACACCCCTTATATACTTAAAGGCTGCCACCAAGTCACCCCTGAGCCTATGCTTTTCCAGGATGAAGAGCCCCCTGTCTCTCAGCCTCTCCTTATAAGGCTTGCATAATTCCCTTTAAAGCAGTTAAAAATTATGCCTGTCCATAGCTTGCATTGCATTGTAGTGGACTACAGGAGTTAACACTCTGTGCTTAATGCCAGCTTTTCTATAATGAGGCAAGCTGGTGAATATATCTTCATTCTTTTTTTATTTTCATAGGTCAAGAATGGATTTCTCAGCAAAGTAATGACTTCACAGCCAACAGTAGCTGGGGAACTGCAAAAATTCAAGATCCTGGAAGGAGGCCAAAGGAAGAGCCTGCCACAGAAAGAATAAGCTGTTTCAGTGCTTAAGAGGCTGTACATGTACAACTATATCCAGTAGTTATCTGTTCACAGTAGTTGATATTCACAGAATCAAAACAAGAGAAATACCTCAGTAGCTACAATAAATATGCAGTGTAAGCAATTGAAAGTGTTGTTTAAGTTATAATTCCATCTATATTGTTTTTGTTACAAGCAATAAGTCAGCAAAGAATTAAGATACAAAATAAGAGCTGTCATCTTGTATCAATTTTATCATAAATTAACTTAAAAAAAGGAGTAAATAGCATGCGGATGGAATTTGGGGACGGTACTAAATTGAAAGATGTTGTGGACAGAACATCAGTAGGACAGAAAAGTACTGTGAAGGGAGTGAGCAATGGAGATACTACCAGAAAACAACAAAGGCAAGGTCATTCTTTAGGTAGAAAATAATAAGTGAAAGCCCCACGTATATTGTTTGTGAAGACAATACCAGTACTTAAAAGGAACAATGACTAAAGAAAACTTGGGTGAAAGTAGATAGCATGTTGAAATGCTGAATAGCATAAAATAAAACTAAAGGTAATTCAGTTCTGGACTCAATAAACAAGACAAATAATTGTTGCACAGCTGATGAAGCTCCCATATACCACCCTGGTGAGTTAGACTGCGGGACAATAGAATGCTGTTCAGTTCTCAGCACTTTAGTACCTCAAATAAGCAGATAAAATATAAGAAATTCAAGAGAAATGTGATCAAGTTCTATAAAAAATAGTTCACAATGAATTACAAAATAAGCCAAAAAGTATTGTTTAGCTTAAAAAAAAAAGCTAAAGGAAGATATCTTAATTGCTGATTTTTTAAATGTGTTCATACTAAATAAGAAGAGTAAGTGGGTGCATGTACATGAGACATTACTATGCAGCAGAGACACTAATTTACTGGGCAGTAAAGCATCACAGTTTACATGAGCAGAAAATTAGGCTATGGTGTAGTTAGCTAGGACCCTGTAAATACAGGTATTAGAGTAACTGCACAGTAGTTATTGCACAGTACTGTACTTGTAGGCATTGACCAGCAGGACATTTTTCCCAGTCAGCCTAGGCAGCAGGGGGCCACAGAGGACAGGGAGCTCTGTCCATGGTCCTGGTGCTGTGCAGCTCCCCCCCCAGGGGCCAGGAGATGATCTCTGCCCCCTGTCCTGGCTCCTAGTTCTCCACCCAGTAGGGAGCCTGCTGGCAGCTGTATGTCCTGATGTGCGCAGGGCCAGGAGAGTTCTGCCGACTGCAGTGGCAGCTATCTCCCAGCCTCGTGCACGTCAGATTCCATCCTGATGCACATGGGGCCAGGAGACAGCTGCTACTGCAGCCAGCAGAGCTCTTCTGGCCCCACTTGCATCAGGACTGGCCCCCATCCCCCTTGCCAGTCTCTTGGCTAGCACCTGAGGGAGTCTGGAACTGTCTCTGCCTGTTGCAGGAGCACAGCAGTGCAGGAATAGTCCTGTACCGGGCTGCTCCCAATAGGGTGCATGTGCAGACAAGCTCCCAGAGAAGGCTTACTGTGCAGTAATTTACTGTGCAGTAAGCCGAAAGAGCATTAATGACACATTTAGATGTGCCTGCTGCATAGAATAGTCTACTACAAATAAGTCTAAAAAGATTAAAACAAGGAAAGGTGAATACATTTAGGCTGAATAACACTAAAATAGTAAATTCAATTAAATCATAGAATAACCTCCCAAGAGAAGCCATGGAGACCCCTAAAATATTTAAAACTGGACTTGACCAAGCTTAGGGAATATGACCTGAAAAAGAAGATATATAAGATAGAGTTTTCTATATCTATGTGCTGTATTACAGGCTGGATCTGTAGATTTTTCCTAGGATTAAGCTGTAAAATTCTTGACCTCAGATGTAGTGGCTCCTGCTGCTGAGAGAAAAGGACATGCATCATAAGCCTTATTTTATTATTTACCTGGGCATGTGCAGCTATGTGTGACTCCTTACAAGCTAAAATCAATTTTTGCTTTACAATCTTCTTTTTTGTTTTTTATTAGTTTATTACATTTTTAAGTTAGACTTCAAATTCTTTGCATGAAGTTCTTTTAGTGGAAAAGAACACTAAGGCTAAGTACAAACAGTCAAAAAGCCTGAGGCTGAATCACAGAATCATAGAAAGTTAGGAGGTCATCTAGTCCAACCCTCTGCAGGACCATACCAAATAGATCATCCCAACCAGATCATTGTCTAGCCAGGTCTTGAAAACCTCCAAGTATGGAGCTTGCACCACCCCTCTGGATAATCTGTTCCAGTGTTTTACCACCCACCTAGTGAGAAAACTCTTCCTAATATCTAACCTAAACTTCCCTTGCTGCAACTTAGGACCATTGCTCCTTGTTCTGTCATCTGCCACCACTGAGAACAGTCTCACTCTGCCCTCTTTTGAGCTCCACTTCAGATAGTTGAAGGCTGCTAATAAATCCCTTCTCAGTCTTCTCTTCACTGGATGAAATTAGCCCTATTCCCTCAGTCTTTCCTCATAAGTCATGTCCCCCAGCCCCTCACCATTTTTGTTGCCCTTTGCTGGACTCTCTCCAATTTGTCCACATCCTTTCTACAGTGGAGGGCCCAACACTGGACACAGTACTCCAGATGTGGTCTCACCAGTGCAGAATAAAGGGGAATAATCACTTCTGCTGACCTGCTGGCAACACACTTATCAATGCAGCCAGTATGCTGTTAGATTTCTTGGCAACAAAGGCACACTACTGGCTTATATTCAGCTTATTGTCCACTGTAATCCCCAGGTCCTTTTCTACATAGACTTGCCCCTGGTGAACCATGGTGACTGTTCCTAATCACCTTTTTCTTCTCCAAGTGCTTAGAAATGACTTCCTTGTGGATCTGCTCCATGATTTTTCCAGGGACTGCAGTGAGGCTGACTGATCTGTAGTTTCCTGGATCCTCCTTTTTCCCTTTTTGAAATATGGGCACTATGTTTTCCCTTTTCCAATCATCTGAGACATCTCCTGATTGCCATGAGTTTTCAAAGATGATGGTCAATGGCTCTGCAATCACAGTAGCCAACTCCTTTAGCACCCTTGGGTGTATTCCATCTGGCCCCATGGACTTGTACACATCCAGCTTCTACGTAGTCCTAACCTGTACATTCACCACTGAGGGCTGCTTGCCTTCTCCCCAAACCGTGACGCCTGGTACTGTAGTCTGGAAGCTGACCTTACCTGTGAAGACTGGAGCAAAGAAGGCATTGAGCACTTCAGCCTTTTCTGCATCCTGTGTCACAAGGTTGATTCCCCCATTCAGTAAGGGACCCACACTTTCCCTGATCCTCATCTTGCTACTGACATACTTGTAAAACCCTTCTTGTTACCCTTCACATCCCTTGCTAACTGCAGTTCCAGTTGTGCTTTGGCCTTCCTGACTTCATCCTTGCATGGCCAGGCAATGCTTTTATATTCTTCCCTAGTTCTTTGTCCAAGTTTCCACTTCTTATAAGCTTCTTTTTTGTGATTTAGTTTACCGAAGAGTTCCCTGCTAAGCCAAGCTGGTCTTCTGCCATACTTGATAGTCTTCCTGCACATTGGGATCATTTTACTCTCAGTAAGGCTTCTTGGAAGTACAGTCAGCTCTCGTGGATTCCTCTCTCCCTCAGTCTGGCTTTCCAGAGGATCCTGCTCATGAGTTCTCTGAGTCAAAGTCTGCTTTTCTGAAGTCCAGGATCCTTACTCTGCTGCTCTCCATCCTTCCTTTTCTCAGGATTCTTAATTCTATCATCTTGTGGCCCATGAGTGTTTAGTGCCTCTTGAGTCGGAGGCGGGGGCGTGTGCCCCCCCCCATGCCACTTCTGGAAGTCCCACGGCCACTTCCAGAAGCAGCGTGGCTGCTTTCGCTGGTGGCTCTGCTCCCTGGCTGGCAGTTGCGGTGGGGTCACTGGTGCTCCTGACTGCCTCCCTGCCTACCGGGTAAACAAGGAGTGCGACCTGGCAGGGGGTGCACCAGCACTCTCAGGGGATGCATGTGCACCCCCTATGTGTCACCCCTGTCATTGTCACTGCTGCCCAAGTTGACATCCACTACCACATTTCCCACCAACTCTTCCCTGTTTGTGAGCAACAGGTCAAGAAGAGCATGGCCCCTGCTGGCCGCTCCAGCACTTACACCCAAATTGTCCCCAGTACTCTCCAAAACTTCTTGGATTGCTTGTGCACTGCTATATTGCCCTCCCAGCAGATGTCAGGGTGATTGAAGTCCCCTCTGAGAACCAGGGCCTGTGATCAGGAAACTTCTGCTACATGTTTGAAGAAAGCCTCATCCACCACTTGCTTCTGGTCTGATGGTCTATAGGAGACCCCCACAATGACATCACCCTTATTGCTCTCCCTTCTGACCTGAACCCAGAGACTCTCAACAATCTTATCTCCAGTTTCAAACTGGAGCTCTGAGCAATCATATGGCTCTTTTACATAAAGTGCAACTCCTCCTCTTCTTCTCCCCTGCTTGTCCTTCCTGAACAGTTTGTACCCATCCATGACAGTGCTCCAGTCATGCCAGCTATCCCACCAAGTCTCTGTTATTCCAATCACATCATAGTTCCTTGATTGTGGAAAGACTTCCAATTCTTCCTGCTTGTTTCCCAGGCTCTGTGCATTTGTGTACATGTACCTGAGGTAACTAGTTTTTTGCCTTGATTTCTCAGGAAGCATGAGAGCACCTCCCCTGTTGCCTCCTCCTGCTTAGTCTTCCTCCAGGTCTCCCACTTCCCCACTTACCTCAAGGCTTTGGTTTCCATCCCCCAGTGAACCTAATTTAAAGCCCTCCTCACTAGGTTAGCAAGTCTATCTGCAAAGACACTCTCTCCTCTCCAAGTCAGGTGGATCCCATCTCTTCCCAGCAATTCTTCTTCATGGAAGAACATTCTATGTTCAAAGAAGCCAAATCCCTGTGGTAACACCACCTGCTCAGCCTGTGCCCTTTTCCTTGACCAGAAGGATCAACAAGAACACAACATGAGCTCCAGACTCCCTTACCCTTGCACCTAGAGCCCTATAGTTAGTCTAAGGTTAGTCTAAGGTGTGTAGATTGAATCAATAAGCAAGTAAACAGACATTCACTTTTAATTCCAAAAATGCAGCTACATGCCTGCAGTGGCCCAGCCCAGAAACTGAAGTCTACTAGAGTATGCCTCCCTGCTCTGATGAAGCAAACAGCTTGGGCCAAGGCTAGCCTGCCCAATCTGTGAGTCAGGGTTTGTGAGGGAGGTGCAAAGCATCCTGGGATGCTGGGAGACTGTGAGTTAACTTGTATCTGGAGGGGATCTGGGACAGAAGTTCAATGAACCAATTTAACCTAAATCTGTTCAGTCTGATACTACATCCATCCAGTTTATCTTAAGCCAGTTTTGGTCATTTTGAAAGTGGTTTATGTGCACTGAACTTCTGTTGTGTTACAGATTTAAACCAATTTCTGATTACTTACACTGGTTTACGTGTAATTTTTTCTCTAACCTAAAGGAAAGGAGTTAAATAGTAAATTTATTTGTAGAAGTATGAAAGAAAAGCAAATTATTTTTGTTATTTTTTTCTTTTCCTTCTGCAATCAGTCATGATTTCAGATGAGATATGTATACTACAAGAATTAATTTTATATATTTGCTCATGTTGCTCAGACAATTGCATTCACCAAATAAGGAAGTCTTTGACCTTTCTTCAGCTCAAGTAAGGCGACATATATTACCTTTGGGGGTTCTTAGAATTTGTCAATAAAGCCATTCCTTCCCCTCCCCACCAGTGAAAAGATACAAAAAGGTGATAAAACAAGGTTACTTGCAGTACTTAGAGTACTGTATTAACATCAGTGGTTTCACACATCATTGGTGCAATCAACTTTGATGTCCTTTCTGAGTACTATACTATGTACATTGCTGAAATTGTCTCGTTACTTATGGGAACAATGCTTTTGGCATACTGGGACCTAAGTACACACATCAAACTCACAATTCTTACTACTTTTTCAGTTAAGGTCGTGGTTATGTGCTTTGCTGAAACCAAAATGTTCATCACCTTGCAAGTTAGAGCCTAGATGTTGGAAGTATGAGCTTCAAGTGATGTAGGAAAATGTGGCCCAGAAACATAACTGGCTAAGACTACACCTAGGGAAGTTTTCCCTCTCTCCCCCACTGCTCCTCTTCTTCCCCCTGTACTTTCTTTGCAGGGCTTTGGCTCCAGGTATTCTGGCAGTGGGCAGCAATGCAGAAGGACCTGCTAGAGTTTGCTGCTACTGAAGGAAATGTGATAGTATATATTTTTGCCACATGCAAAAAACAAACCCTCCCCCCCAAAAAAAAGAAAGAAAGAAAAGGGTGATATCTGCCCAAGCAGCAGTGAACTCCAGCTACTTCTTTTGTGCTTCCATACAGTGCTGTCTGAAGGAACTACATTTCCTTTGCTCATTCACATGCTTCTGCACCCAGGGCCAGATTAACACGTAGGCAAACTAGGCATATGCCTAGGGCCTTAATGGAGAAGGGGCCCAGTTATGCTTATTTTACATATTATAATTATTGAGTGAAAAAAGTAAGACTATAAAAATTTTCACCCCTGCAGGGATTCATGGTTATGTTTAAGTGTTGCTGATATTATAATTGGGAATATTTAAAATTGGGGTGTTTTATGAGCTCAGGAGTGACTTAATTTATAGCAAATATAGACTTTCCCTCTGAAGTAAATTAGACATTCCCTGTGAGATAAATACTATGTCCTTAGTTTATCCATACATAGTGCTATATCTGTTTGGAATGCCTAAGGTCCAAACCTAAGCTGTGGCTAAAGAGCACTTACTGCAGCGAGACAGGAACACGCAGGAGAACTCTTTTCACCTTCTAGTTCTCAGACAGCTCACCAATGATCTGATCTTCTGGCAGAGATTACAGCATCCTGTTGGCTATTGTGAACTGCAGTGCTTACCAGTAGGCCACCAGGGGTTCTTGAAACATGTTGGGGCAACCAGTTTACACCACCTTTCATCAGCCGGGCCTCCTATATCAGGGGCTGGAGATAGAAGATGGTTTGTTTTGTTCCAGATCAGCATTTTCCTGTACAGGGGACTTTCCAATCAGGCAAGGAAGCTGAATTTAAAAGAATGGCACATTGCCATAATGGGGCAAAGTAGAAGAAGAACCACTGCCACTATAGCTCTTAATATTAATATTTATAAAAATGTGATAGTAGGAAGAAAAAGAAACAAAAGAAAAAAGTAAAAGATGAGAAAATTAAAATTTCCAAATAATTCTGTTTTGTTTACATGGAAAGCATCTCAAACAGAAAAGCTGATAGAAACATCTAATCCCAAAAACTCATCATCATTTTCAAACCAGTTAACTCCCTGTTCATGAGAGTGACAGATTACACAGGGCTGCAGAGCATGACAACCAGGGACATCTAAATGTACCTCAGTACTGATTATTTCCTGTTCTTAGGCAAATCACTTAACCTTTTTCCCTCAATCTTCCTTTCATAAAATTCAAAATAAATAGTTCCTACCTGCCTCTTACTGGTCATATGTGGTGGCTAGAAAATGATATTTAGAGGTTTGCTTTTGGGAATTGGCTTGTAGGTAAAGCAGATATGCTTTAGACCAATGGTCCAGGGCAATGGCAAGGGTTAATTGATTTCTAAAAGCCTGTCTGTGACAGCCTCTGTCAAGGTCCACTGTATCTGACACAGGCAAGCAGCAAGCAGACACAGGTGGAAACTGAAGACCTGTACCACACTGTTCCATAACAGAGATAAGGGATTCTGCAGCATCGGCACCAGGTCACAGTGCCCAAGTGTAGAGCCCTTGGGATTTTCAGTTTTGGTAGATGGACCAAACTAAGAGAAACTGGCAAAACTCAAAATAGGATATGTGCATGTGATTGGTTTGTGAAACAAAGGAATATGCTGATAGTATAGCACGTGGAAAGTATGAAAACCACAGGGAGACCAATCAAGGATGGGAGAAAGAATACAAAAGGGGGGTTTTCAGAGCAGCAAAGGGTCCCTGAGAGGGGAACCTGAGGCCACTATGGACAGAGGGCACACCACCAACCTGTCTCACCCATTCCACTGGGGGACGGTGAGCCTTGGCCCTCAGCCTCCATGCTGCTGACATCTGACATCCAAGAGAAAACCTGAGTGAAGCTCATATACTGACCAGACATACCTTGACACTGTGAACCCTGGGACTGATAGAGATGTAGAATTGTTTGCATTATTCTTGTCTGCTATCACTGTGTATCAATGAAATTTGCCTATTATCAAATGGAGAGGTTGTGGTCAGTCTGAGGGTTTGAGTCCACCCAAAACAGGGTATCTGGGTCAGAAATGCAGTGTCAATAAAATGAAGACTAATTGGTTAATGTTTGTAAACCATTCTGGATATGAAAACATATCTTTACGTATCTACATAACTATAGATGTTGATACACATATACTTCTGAATGAATAAGCTGTCATTATAAGATCATTACAGATTTATTTCCAGTCTTTTAACTTAAAATGTCTGCATCCATGTTCTTTCCCAATCTTAAATTTGTGCAGTTACTCAGCATTACCCCTTTGATTCTGGACTGGTGGAAGTGAGCTCATCTACTGCTTTCTATAATTGTATGTCTCTTTCCTCCAAGATACAAGTAGGAACACTCACCAATAAAGAAAAAGGTTATCTGGTTAGTTTCTATCAACCCGCTGAAAGCATTAAACTTTTTATAAACAGCATATATCAAAGATAACGGGTGAGCTAGAAGCCAATAAAAGGTGCAGTTTCCCACACACGTCACTGAATTTAAAAGTCAGCATTTTCAAACATACAGCTTGAGCCAAAATTCAACTTGCCCAACAACCTCAGAGTTGTCCCTCTTTATATCTTTCTTTCATGCCTTGTCAGTATGAATAATGAACAAGAGACAGGTTTTTTTACACATTCAATATTGATCTAACTTTCTCATGGGAGCAGAATATGGTATATTCAGTGTAATAAAAAGATAAAAAGAGAGAGAGAGAAATCTAAACATATATAGAGAGACTTTTTTTTCATTCCGTCTGTGCCTTTTTTATTGTTTTTCCCATTAGAGAATAATATAGAACTTCAACTTTAATTGAAAATATATAAAATAGATTTTCTTACGTTTTAAGTACTCCTTTTCCAAAGCCAAGGAAATATAAGTAACTGGTATTAACAATTGGTAACAAATGTTCAATCAAAGATCGGTTTACAGTAATGTTACCTCTAACCGCCAATATTACAAAATAAGCAAACAATAAACTACCACACCAGATTCTTATGGAAATAAATATCTGAAATGGAGTTACATCATTTAACTAGTGTAGAATGTTATAATGATATGGAAGCTTCTGATATATTTCTAGCAAGCATTTATTATATACAGTACAAAATTAAATAGTGCTCTAAGTCTTTTATTCGAGTGCTTTTTCTTCAGCTATTCAGAGATCATTAACCGTCACAACAGAGGCAAACAGCAACTGTGACATGAGCCTCTAAAAATACCACTTACTGGCATCTGTTCTCTGGAAGAAGTATTTTGTGTTCATTGGAACCTTCACCGTGTGTGAAATTTTCCAGCTGCTCATAAAATATAGGGCTGAACCACTTTAAAGTCTCAACTATGAACTTTGTCAAAGGAGGGGGATAAAGAGTAAGAGATAAGGAAGAAACCCCACTGTCACTGGGTGGCATTAGGAGAGCAAAACTTACACCACAATTTTCTGTTTATCTTGGCTGATCTGTGCGTGTCAATGCTTCTGCAGATAAGGTGAGTTCAACCAATAATTACAATTATACCAGGCTGTCAAAACTTGTTTTGTTCACTATGCATTTCATTCTGCCTGAATTCTATCTTTAGACCTTCAGTTGGATGAACAATTTGTAAAATCACTATTCACTACTGACTGAGAAAAATCTTTTGCTTGGACAGACAAGGTTCTTTGGGTAAATCTGATATCTTTTATTAGACAAACTAAATAATAGAATCATAGGGCTGGAAGGGCCCCGAAGGATCATCGGTCCCAGCCCCCTGCATGAGCAGGAAAGATATCTGGGGTCAGATGATCCCAGCCAGGTGACCATCCAGTCTTCTCTTTAAGACCTCTAGGGTAGATGATTGTACCACCTCTGGAGGGAGCCTGTTCCATAGTCTGGACACCCTAGTTGTGAAGAAGTTTTTTCCTAATGTTCAACTTGTAACTAACTTCCAGGAGTTTGTGGCCACTGTTTCTAGTTTTCCCTCAGAGCACCCTGGTGAATAGTTGGGAAAAAAAATCTTAGCAAGCTCTTGGGTTTAAACCCGAAAGCTTGCTAAGAAAATTTTGCCAACTATTTAGTTGGTCTAATAAAAGATATCAGATTTACCCAACGAACTTGTCTGTCTATGTCCTTAGACCAACACGGCTACAACCTACACCCCTTTTGCTTGAATTAATTCAGCCAGTGTATGAACTCACAGTGAGGAAAAATTTGCAGCTGGAGAACTGAAATTTTCTTCTTTTTCAGAAAGTATCTCTACTTTAATTTACATAAGCACACAGATACAGTAGGTCTGTTGGCCCTAATGGAATCACAGGGATAGCTATCATTTACCTTATGGGTCCAGAATTTCACCCAGTAGACTTGAATTTCTTCTCACATTGATTTCATGCTGACAAAAATGCAGCTGAATGGGAGCAGAGGGTAGCTGTACATGCTTGCTAACACTTCAGAGGACCTGAAAGGAAGCTCCTTACCCAAATCATCATTATAGAAAGACTTTGGGTTTCACACTAAAACTTTGAATTGCAAAGATTCTATTTCACATAATATGGAAGTCCTGAGTGGAAAAGGAACTAGAAATCTTAGACTTTTAGTACTCAAAATCTTTCCATAGGTCCATTGGAAAGGTAATGACACTTAGTAAGATCGCAGATGTGGCCTGTGACCAAAATGCACAGAGATCTTGTATAGGGATACATTTAATGGATTTTAAAAATTTACAATAATAAATTCAAATAGGGAAATAATAATTTCTAAACTATAATTTGACTGGCATCCAAATTACTCTATTCTTCTGAACCACTACCATTTTTATTTTCATGAAATGGAATGGTAGGGCTGGTTCCCACATGACATACATGTGAGTATATTTTTATCCTGTTCCTCTTACGTTATTAGTTTTATACACAAGTTACCAGTTTTAGAAAGTCTTTATTGGGGAAAATATATATTTTTAGGTTATGCAAGTGGTATCCAACACTTCAAGGGACAAGTGGCACAGGGCCTGTCTCCTGGCCTGATCTGACATGCAGAGTCATGTCATCTCACCCACAGGGCTTTCCACATGTCTGGAAATTTGACATGGAGATGAGCAGTGGCAGTATTAATTGCTTTGGTTCCACTGCTATATTTCTGAACCCATGAGGAATCCAAGGGCTGTTGAGATGGTTCTGTGGGCTGGATACAGCCTACAGATCATATCGTGGTCATCCCTGTGCTATGCCATTTATAACCATAAATGAAATGATATGTGGGGGTAGAGGGTAAAATTTTGAAGCATATGCTAACTAAAAATGAATTTGGAATATTTTCTATTTTTACAAAATGTTTATCTTATGCATATGCCATTATAGTATTAGTGAATTAAGTCCTTTTCTGAACAATAAAGCTATTAATTTAATAAAAATGGCCTTTTCCCCATTTACAATAGAAACAATGAAACTTTCTTTTGTAATAAAACCGGGTATATAGGAGGTCTGCCTGCTACAGAATTCAGCCAGGAGCATGGACTAACCCAAAGAGTCAAATTTGTGTTATAAAAAGAAATCATCAAATGCTCTAGATCCAGATGTGGGGAGACTGAATTTTGCAATATCCCACTGAAACATTATCAGGTCAGAACCAATATTCTCCAACCCAATTCTCAAACTACTTTTGATAAGAAAGGGCCAGTTACCATTGGAGGCAGCCAGTCTGTGCTCCAGCGGCTTATCACAAGACGGTGGGGAAAAGACCAGTAACTCCCTCATATATTTGCCCTTTATTGCCCTCCTGCTCTGTTTCACTAGGATGTTAATACAGTGTAGTCCAACTGGTGGCCTGTGGAATATGTGTGGCCAGCAAGGGGTTGCATTGCAGCCTCTGGGCTTCTAAATGTCTGCTGCTCCTGCAATTGCTCTAACTGTAAGATCAGCTGGAGCCTCCCTCTCCTTCCTCTGGCTAATGCTTCCTGTCCCTCACTCCAGGAGGCAGGGCAGTAAGGAAGGTTGGGGGCTGAGGGTGAAGCTGGTATGAATGGTACACTGTGGGCTGGAGGGAGCTGGGGGAGGTAGGAGGTGCACAGTGTAGTGGGTGGTGTAGTGGGCGAGTTGCAATGCAGGGGCCACAGGAGCACTGTGCAGCAGAAGGGAGTTTGCAGGCATGCAGGACAGTGGTTGGGGGAGGGTCTCAGGCATGCAGGACAGTGGGGGAGGGGGAGATCCATGGGGTGTGTGGTCTGATGGGGCTGTAGCTCACCCTGGTGCAGGGTAAGGATTCCTGGCTGTATAGATGTTGCATGGCCCTGCAGTGTGTGATGTTTACACAATGTCATGTTTCTATTGTGATGTATTACATCATCACTCTGAGTTCAGGGTTCCTGAATGCGTAGCTAATTCCTAGATATCAAAGAACCTCGGTCTGCCCCCTGCTCACCTTTTTTCATTATTTTGTCCCTGACAACCTTTACTCAAGGGGTATGTGTATGTAAATCGTTCTGGTCTTCTTTACGGTTGTTCTCTTCTGGAGTAAGGAAAAATGTTGAAACACCCCTGCAAGATTACAGTGACAGTTTGTAATAAGATGCTATAGGCCCTGTCAGTTATCAAAGCTGTTATTTGAAGAAGATAACAAACAATTGTCTGTGGTAGCTGGTATACTAAAACAGGAAAAAAGAAACACTGAAAACAAAACTACTTTTATTCAATTAGACATGAATTTGGCATGAATGGTCTCAGATGATGGAAAAGGGAAGGAGCTTGACTAGAACTTGCTCTAGACAAACAAATCCTAAGGGCTGCTGGGAAAAACCCACCCACCTTCAGAAATCTTTTCAGCTTTTTGAGTTCTAAAATGACTATATACTATAGCTGAGATAAGTAGAAATCTCAGCTTCCTGCTTAATAATAATAACAAGAGCAATAGATATTGGTTCACTGTATCTCCACAAGGAAATTGAATCACCCATTACTTTCATCAGCAAATCAAGTGAGAAGAGCATTAATCATACCATTTTATAGAAAACTCTATAAAACGGACTTTTTATTGAAAATGTTACAAAAATGCCATTTTTCTTTCATAAGTGGTAAGGCAAATAACTGTTTCCTACAGATGGAGAATAAAAGAATTGCCACTTATACCACTGAAAAGGGAAAGTCCATTGACTGTGATTTTCATTCTAACCTTAGGGCACTCAACATATCCTAATGATTAATTCAAAGTTACTGTGGCTAGTGAGATGACATATTCAGAAGCTTGCACTTGTTAAGAAGTGATGAAATCATCTCTTTAAACAATGATCAAAAAGTCTTTTTGAATGTTCTCATACTTGTTCTAAGTGTTCTCAGTTGAAATGAGATAATGAGCAAGCATCTAATAAATCTAATTCGGTGTAAGGGTTATAAAGATGGATCTCATTACATTTCATACGGCAACAACAATACTAATGTACAACTGAGCAGGCGTATCTGCATGTGCAATTAAAGCACCTGAATTTTCTCCACTGAAAATTCAGGGTCATTGAAGTGCTCCCAGGTGCATGTGCTGGGAGCAAATTGCACCCGACAGGAGAAGCCCGGTCCAGGACTACTCCTGCCTTGCTCTGACCCCTTGCAGCAGCCAGGGAGAGCTCCAGGCTCCCCCTGGTGCCAGCCCTCAACTGTCCCAGCTCTAGAAGCAGCCCTCATCTCTGCAGGACCAGGGTGCTATGGAGAGATCAGGGTGGACCTCAAGCCCCAGGGGATGGGGGAAGCCGTCCAGGCTCAGTAGGCAGCTGCCTGCCAGCCCCACACAAATCAGGATCCATCCTGATCTCCCCACAGCTGGCAGGGAGCTGTCTGCCAAGCTGGGACAGCTCCCAGTCATGTCATGTCCTGCTCTTCATGTTCCTGTGAGGCAGTGTCTCACCAAGCCGGGAGAATTGTCTCTACCCCCCTGTGGCGCCCTGCTGCCTAGGCTGCCTGAGAGCAATTTGCTCCTGATAAGTGTTTGCACGTGCTTCAGTGCATTAGTTTAATACACTGATTTCTAGTACATGGAACTCCAAGTACTAGAAAATGGTGTATTTGACTAATCTACTCCACTGTAATAGCTGCGCACATGTAGATGCTGATTCCTGACTGTGCATTAGATTAGTTTAATGCACAGTAAAGCATCTTGTATAGATGCAACCAGCATGTAGTTAAGGCAGTCCATACTAAAGAAAACAAGTTGCTTCTTGCAATGCAAGAGTATGTTTGTAAGCACCATACACAGAACAGTAAAGGGAAAATATTTTGTAATACCAAAAATGATCCAACTTAGAAGGAAAATCAGTAAGAGTCTGAATTTTTAGGTGTGATTAACCTGTACATTTTAACTGTAAAAAAACACTATATCAGCTTCTGTGACTTTGAACAAGTATAATGTCTATTAAAAGCTAACAGTTTGACCACCTGTCGAAATGTTTAACTTTAATTCAGGAAATAGACGGAACTGAACCTTTATAGATGCCAGAATTACTTTTGGCAATGTAGCAATTTCAATAAGAGTTGTATCTATTTTTCCTATTTTTGAATATACAGTAATGGAAAGTTTAATGTCCTGTGATCATAGCAAAGCTTGATCCATACTTACTCTTCTGGAAAGGGGACAAGGAAGGAGGACATGGTATTATGGCTCTGACCTCTGAACAATGGCCAGCAAAGATGGTCAGCTACACAGAGAAGTGACCCTGTCCCTCTCCAGAACCGCCATGAGGCATGCTGCCTTTGGGCTCCTGGCATTCTGTATCTTCCTTCACAGGGCTAAATGCCTCCTGAGGTCCGCGTTAGTACACTGTGGCTGTGTATCACCTCACTGCAAGTTTGTACCTTATAAATATGGTTGAGGGCCTGGGGCATGTTAAATACTGGTATAACTTACATAAGTTTTGTACATGGATGTAAATTATACCAGATCCGGAGGTGGCAGAAATGCAGGTAGCCCAGGATAGTTTCTTCAGTATGTGCTATTACAGTACCTTTCCACTAGGTGGCAGGGGAGCCAATAATTGAGCAAATGGCTACTACGGGACAGAAGTAGACATACTACACTTATTCTGACATACCTACAGTGTAGTTTTCCAGCCAATTATTCTAGTTATTTTAGATAAGATTTTACCAAGTTGCCCTTTTGTATGTCATACATCCACTTTCTTTTTTTTATACTGATGTAAGGGAAAGTTACATCAGTGTAAACACATCATAGTCCACACCCTGAGATCTTATTGGCTAGCTGCCAAATGTTTTAATAGTTAAGCTTTGTCTAATATTATAATTAAAGTTGATTTAATGCTGCTTGCTTAATTTTTACACAACAATCTCTAAAACAATTCCAACTTTTTATTGACAAAAATATTTTATGGGCGACAGTAAACCCCCCCCCCACACGAAACAGACACTGAAAAGCCTTCTTTAGATTTCCAAATTCAAAGGACCCACGGTTCCAGTGCAATGCAAGCACTGAAAGTAAGGAAAGCTAATGAGAATGCATAAGTGTGCTGAAGAAAAGAGCAGCGTCAATGCAGGACAGAGGTGGGATAATAAGAGGAGGAGATGGTATACTCTGTGAGAGACGGAGAAGTCTGGAGGAGATAAAAGATATGAGAGGTGGAGTGGCATGACAAGACAAGTAGCTGCAGGGAAGACTAAAATCTACTCAGTAGAGTATGTATCCTTTGCAAACAAATCCAGTTGTAATTGCTGGAAAACTTGCTGTCCATACATAGTATATAAACATCACCAGAGAATCATCAATGGAATGATGGCTTGTGGGGCAGTGCTCATCCTTTGGGTGGTCAGCAGCTAATAGCCTGCCTGGCTGGAAGGCTGGGAGTGAGCTGCAACTGATGGCAAGTAACTGTGGGTGGGGCCATGAAGAAGGCCCCAGGAGCAGAAGGAGAACAGACTGCAGTGCTGGGGAGAAGCTGAGAACCAGGTAGAGCCCCACTCCCATGGTCTGAAGGAAGGTAGTGGGTTCTGGTTTGTTTGCTTGCTTATTCATTTGTTTGCTGTGGTGTGAGCTGATTTATTTAATGCAACTGTTAAACCTCTCTGAGAGGAATAAAGATTATTTGGAAAGTCTGAACACAGAGCTGTCTGTCCTAGATAAGGAAACTGGGCAAGTGACTTGCTTACACGCCTTTTCAATATATACCTCCCTTTCATTTATCCCATAGTCCTACAGAAACCAAACTCTATGCAGAACCACAAATAACATAGTTTCATAGTTTCTAGGGTCGGAAGGGACCTGAACAGATCATCTAGTCCG
>NW_017728918.1:57686976-57694525 GCF_001723895.1 Crocodylus porosus | reverse complement strand
AATTTATACAGGTTTCCAAAAAGTTGATGCCATAACTTGTTCATAACAACACATACAAGGATTCACATTCCAGTTCTAGCCCACTACAGACAAAATAATCCTTTTAAGTAATATATACAGAAGAAGCACAATAAGGCCCCTACTAAGCAACTGTTGCTAATGAAAAGTAGATTAAAAACACCCGTCACTTATACAGTCTTTCACTATGGTGTTTAGTAAAGTAAGGCACCTGGTACCATGTTAATCAATGGGATAATACCTAGAAATGAGTTAAGGCTTTCAGAGGGAGAGCAGACATGTAGAAACTCAATCTCTTCACTGAGGGTATGTGACAAGCAGCTTTTTACTAGATATTCAAGTGACAAATCAGGATTAGGGTTTATCAATAAAACACAGAGAAGCAGTGAATTGAAAGAATCTACTAATACTACATATCCACTCTTTGTAATCCAGTCTCTTTACAAAAGCTTATCCGGCTGAGAACAATCTCATTACAGCCCACTGAATAGTCCCATTATTAGCGCTTCTGGCACCTTAATCCTATTACAGTACCTGCTTGTACATACAATTTTTATATCTTTAGCAACTAATTACAGTTTATTATTCTGGTAACTCCATTTAATATTACTCTAAGTCTTGATTAACTTATTCTAACAGTTAAAGTAGATAAGTGCACATGTAATTATAATCTTACTCTAGAAAGAAAATTATGATAATCCAACAAGTGTAAGAGAGAGCTCTTGCCTATCATTTCAGAGGATCAAACAAGAATTATTGCTACAATTCCTCACATGCACTTAATGTTAATAAAAACACAGACAAGAGCTAGTTTCTCAGTTCCTCCTTTAGCCTAACTATTCCAGGTACTCTGCACAAATTTTAAGCTTAATACTGAAGAAAATGCATACGTAAATTATCTGCTAAACATATTAAATCCCCAATAATTTGCTAGACCTAGCAGAATCTTTGCCTTTTCATTCAACAAAAAATATTTCAGCAAAGAAAACAAAACCAATTCTACAAATTGAGATATTATTTGTCTGTGGAAAACAGGGAAGTCTCCAGCTAATCTGGAAAGTATACTGAATCTAGTTTTTCATTCCAATTCTTTAAACATGAATTTTCCTTCCCCATCAATCAATTCTCCCCATGGTTTGCCCTGAAGGGGTTATTGTAGTATTTTATGTTGCTGTTGTACCTGTATGGCATGCTTAGTGCTAACAGGAATGAAATATAGGGAGCGTTGAGTCCGTTTATCAAATCTCTGTGTCTCTATTGGATTCTATGTGCACTGAGTGTCCCTCTACATGTTATAAGTATTGCACAATTAACTGGTTAACTGTGCAATTACCCAGAACCCAGTGGTCACATGATAAAAATCCCCAAGCAGCTATAAAGTTAGACCTTAAAATGTGTACTAACTTTATAGCTATTGCTATTGAGCTTTAATTGGCACCTGTAGCAAGGTCTCCCCTGCACTGGGAGACCACACACTGCTACAGCAGGGAAAGTAGTGACTGGGGACTCAGGCGGCCCCCTTGCCTTCTGTCTTCTTTCTCCTGCAACCTTCTTGCCCCCTAACACATGAACCCTCCCATCCCCAGCTCCCCAAAGCCTCTGCCACTCCTCTCACTTCCCACAATCTCTATCCCTCCCCCCCACCTGCTCCCCGTAGTCTCTGTCCCTCCCCACCAAGCATTACTGTTAGGAAAGAATCCAAGCAGTATCTTTCTCAGGTCATGGAGCATAGCACGCGGAAGCATGGGTTCTGTTGGGCCATATAACAGCGTGGATGTTGCTGACTGGCTGGGCAGGGGACAGATTTTCTTGAGATCTGTGCTTGGGAAGGAATCTAGCCTGAGCCTGGAGCTGAGTTGTGCCTGACAGTAAGCTACGGAAGGAGGAAGAGGGAGGGAGCAGAAGGTGCAGAGGCAAGTTGAGGTGGGGCAGGAGGCTGCTGTAGGTCTGATTCTGGCCCCAGCCTGGGCTCAGGGTCAGAGTTAGAGCTACAGCAGCCTCCTGCTCCCTCCCCACCTCTTTTACCTGCATCTAAGATAAGGAGCTTTCCCCCGCAATGCCGATTTGAGTAGATATGGCACTATGGGCCATAGTACAACTGCATATCAGGCACTAATAGGTGCCTGATGCTACAGGAGGACTCTTACCTTTCAGTCAAATGGCCTAATGGTTAGTGCACATGCCTAGGAAAAAGAACACCAAGTTTCCAGACACAGAGCTATTGAACTACATCTCCTGCTTAGCAGTAAACTGCTCTAACCACTGGGATATTACACTAAAACATAAGATGGTATTTCTCTTCTTCCTCCAGTCACTCACTTCCACATGTGTGTAAATACCAAAACTGCAGTTTACACAGTTACCACAACGCCACTTAGGCACATAACAAGGAATAGGATTTAGCCATTTATGTCCACCCACTGGATTCAGAATAAACATTTTTATACAGCTCAATGGTGACCAAGTTCTATAACTAGGAGTAAACTAGTTACAGAAAAAAAAAACCAACCCACCAGATTTTTCTTATTTCTAGAATCACTTTTCTGGTGGCTGGTAATTTAGTTGGATGCTGCCTGGATATGATTAATAACATATTCTCTGTCTTTGCATGTCTAACTAAAAAGCAGAATAAAGGTACATGCCCAGATCAATAGGAAATGGAAAATTTAAGAAACCAAGTAACATAATGGCAAATATTTCTGTAGACAAGAACAACATTATTATTAATGCTGTTAATGTCTATTAAGGTTGGTCAGGTTAAAATTCTAGCCTAAAATTCATTCTAATGGCAAGAATAGTAAGAGTTCATCTCTCCCTCCTATGTATACTGTGCAGTGCTGTTGTGGCCCAGCAGGTCAATACTGTTGACTGCTATGGAATATCTTTTCCATCTCTGCTCTAGAAATCATGTCTTAAGGTCCCTGTTCTCTTTGCTTGCCCTGCATTCTCCTTGGTTGGATATCATGCACATTACTATAAAGACCAATTGGAATATGATTCTTGTCTGTAAGTCATAGCTTATAGGTGTCATTTTTATTAGTTTTGCAAAGATCAAAATGTTGTTTTATATTTCACAGTGTATAAAATGTAGATTTTGAATTTTCTTTTGTGCAAATCTGCTCCATATAGTAAGCTATTGCAGAAGTAACAGTTTAATAGTTTGATTAAATTTACTGATGTACAAATCTTACTTTGTCAATTCAAATATAGCAGCTGGTATATTAATTACATTGTGTTCCTCCTACTACATAGGCTATACTGCATGCATATCATTCCAATATTTACATAATATTATGTAAATTTCACATCACTTAACTATTTATGTAAAATATTTGAGTCAGATTTTAGTGTCACTAATTTAGAGTGGGGTTCATTCATTTTGGATTAATTTAAACTATTTTGCTCTTGAGATTAAATAGTTGTTGTGCATTCCAAAGAGACATTATATCTTATCCATTTTAATGATCAATTCCAGACCACATGGATAACGTTTTGTTTCTAGTTATGTACATGCTTTGTATGTAGTTATTTTAGGATTAAATTTATTTTTATGTTTCTGTCATCTGCAAGCACTTTCACTAGATTAAATGCAACATTTTATAAAGTTAAGGTGGACAGCAAAAACAGCTTTCTTTACATCATCAGTTTAACAAACCATCTAAGCAAGTGCCTGACCAAAAGAGCAAATCTTGTACCATTTTGTAAGGTTTGGTATAAATTGCAACCTTCTGAAATTTCCATGGATTGCCTGTTATGTAGGGTTTCCTATTGGAAGCATAATGTAGCCATGCTTCAGGATCTGCACTGATTTCCAATACATTTCTAAATGGAATTCAAGATGTTGTTTTAAAATCTATCATCCTAAATACTTTGGAGCCTCTTTACCTGAAGTATTGCCTCTCTCCCTGGGCCAGAGAACTGCAGCTGAGAATTTGGCTGAAATATTGAATTTCTGCTAGGAATAAAAAATAATAAGCATGAAAGGATTCCTTTGTCCACTAAGCTGATTTTCTACACCTATGCAAGATCACAGTGCTATCTACCCAAGTATTATAGTCATTGTGATTACAGTGTGAGTACATCTCACAATTTGTCCCATATTTTCATTTGATATAAATGATTTACTTTTTTGTTTTTCCTCTCACTTTTTCTAAAATGGACATTTTTATAAATTGTTCAATATTATCGAGGCAGCCAGCATAAGACAGAAAACAGACTAGGACATACTTCTTATTTCCAGACTTTCTGTTTCAAATTTTATATTTATTTTGTGCATATCAACTTCTTTTTGACATCACTGAAAGTTTTGCATGTAAAACTGTAGAATATAAAATTACCTTCTGTAATGCACACTGAATGGAGATCAAAGAGAAAAATATTGGCCTATAGGGGTTTTCACTAACATTTAAACTTTATGGTGTGAGACCTATGACAAACTACTGATCAAATTTGTTTTAAAATTCATTAGAAGCCCTTTAATGTAATGAAGACACCTCTGATAAGCATAACGCTTTACTTTGAGGAGTGCAGGAAGTCAAAGTAATTCCATAGATTTATTGCACTACATTATTTACACCAAATTAGAATCTGTCCCTGAAAATTTTCTTCAAAATCTGTGTAATGAAGGTATAAACTCATAACATCTGTGAAATCAGAAAGATTTGGCTTGGTCTCAAGTTAAGTCTATCTTTTTGGCAAAAGATGTTAATAGAACATTCAAAGAAGTCTTTGATTTCTTATGTTTCTGAGGTTGTTGTACTACCTACCACTGTATTGTCCAAGGGTGTGAACAAGTGTTCACGGCACCCATTGGCGACGTGTAGGGAGTGCACGCAGGTGCACGTGTACCCTCTAAGATTGGCGATGCACCCCCTGAAAGAAGTGCTGCTGATGCTGCCGGGGGCACCTGCAGGTAGTTGCTGCTCACCCGCCCCCCCTGCCAACTGGTCAGTGCTTGATGCCGCCACCTGCAGGCAGTCACCGTGCCACCCCAGCCACCAGCCACGGGGGCATGCGTCATTCATGACTACCATCTAGGTTTAGGTGGCTTATTTTAAGCTGCCTAAACCTAGACAGGGAGCAGCACATACACTGCTGCTGGAAGCAGCTCATAAAGCCATTTCTTACTGCTGGGAGTGGCATGGGGAGCCCACTCTAAGTAACTCAGAGTGAAGGGAGGGACTGGCAGGATTGGAGGGGGGCTGTCAGATCCATGATGGGTGTTGGCAGGTCTTGGGGTGGAGGGGGTTGGTGGATCTGAGGAAAGTTTTAAAAATAGCCCAGCAATGGCTGGGATAGTTGAACAGCACAGCCCCAGGGTTTAGTCTATCTAAATGTAACAATTGTATGTACCCTATATGCTTATTTGTTTCACTGTGAAGGCTAATGTCGTTTCATATAATCTAAGATATTTATTGGATTAAACTGTGTGCGTTCACACCAACATTTTTTTATAGTTGCTAAGATTCATAACTTGCAAAAATATATTAACTATTCAAAGATGTAAAAAAATACTCAAGTTTTCAGGTCAAATTCAACTTCTGTAGTACACGTGGATGAAATCAATGGATTGCTCACAGGCCTAAAGTTAAGTACTTTGCTGTTTTGTGCTTTATAATCTCTTAGTTTATTGTCAGACTTTTTCATTGATGAAATCTAATTCTTAAAAGAACATTGGTTTGTCTATAAATATTATATTCTCTTAAGTTTAAAAAGAATATAGAGGACACATTTAAATGCATGAAATTAAGGAATTGAGAAATTTACAATTAGGTTTTTTTAAATATTAAAAATCTTCTAACTAACGATGCAGTAAAACAAGGAAGTGAAAACAATGTCACCTGATTTTCCTGCATGGGCCTCACTATTACCTCTGTCAAAACTCAGATACTATTGATTTTTTCCTGTGGTAAATTTACTACATTCACGTTTTTTTCAGTCTTGTAAACATATCAACTTCTTGCTGCTTTTAAAAAAGAAAAATTACATTGGATTGCCTTTCAGGTTAAACATTCAGTAATTTCTTCAATATCCTGCAGGTGTAATCCACATTGTCATTCAAATCACAATGTCCTTCCTTCCATGCTAGATAATGAGGTCAAATTTCCAGAAAACAGCTGCCACAACTGCACTATCAATTTTGCATATTCAAGTTTTTTAAGAGTAAGTATAATAAGTAGGTACAAAAAACAGTGTTAAGTGCAAATATTTGGACATGCAACCCAAGCAGTTAGGTATTTTAGCTCCTTGTTTTGATCACACTAAATGAGATTTCAGGCACATAAAAATTGCAATTCTGTCTATAAGAATTTTGAGAGCAGGGCACCTACTCCCAGGAGGTGGTTGAATGTCAGCCTCAAACTTAATTTTCTCACTGTGCTCTTGTCTCTCTCTCAAGCTTGGTAAGTGGTCACACTAACAAGCACAGAGGATAGCTTATATTTTGTGCACTGTGATCTTTTCATACAAAGAACTCATACTGTAGCATGGTTTATTATCAAAGAAAATATTTGGAAAAATTCTAAATGAAAATAACTTGCAATGGACTGAATATTGTTAGAGGAAAACACATTCTCCTATTCAGTGTAGGACATCTCATATTGCCAGGAACATGCAGCTTTGATGCTTATCTAAAAACAAGGTACTTATGAATTGGTCTTTAAGTGATCAGTCAGTGGGACTTTGTTAGCATTTTGCCAGGAAAAGAATGTTTGCCTGTGGGATATAACAGCTATGGGTAGTACAGTGTCATTTCAAGTGAACTTTATCTTAGCAGGGCACATGTGAATGATTTCTTTATGCAAGACTTTCACAGCCAGCATGCACCTGAAAGAGAACACTTTGTTTTGAGAGATTTTAGTCCCAGGCTCCTCCCCACTCCCTCAGTTTATAAAAATAAAAGTTAACTTAAAAATGTATTAGAGAAATAAAATTGTATCCAAATAAAATTTTTTAAGTCCTGGTCAAAAGGCACAGAACTGTATTTCCAGTTTCAGGGTACTGGCAGAAGATAAGATGAGTTAAGGACGAGACCCCTTTAAAAAAAAGAAAGAAAGAAAATACAGTGAAAGAAGCTGCTATTATATGATGTAGAGTCCTTTTTACAAACTTTTGTGACCATTATGTATTATACAATATCAGAACTCTAGTATCACTTAGTCTACAATTAGGGCTTGGTGACCACTTACTATTTATTTGCTTTGACAAGTGGAAATAAAAGAAATTAAAATTACTAAGTAACAGTCTATCAAAGAAAATGCACTGTAGTTTACCTTCCCAATGTTCTAACTTACATGCAACATTTGCTTAACTGATAGTTGAAATGATTCATACCCCATGTACTTGTTTTCGAACCTAAATAGCTTGATTAAGTACCAAGTATTCTGTATCATTTTCATAGTTTCATAGTTTGTAGGGTCGGAAGAGAGCTGAGGAGATCATTGAGTCTGACCCCCTGCCATGGCAGGAAGGAGTAGTAGGGTCAAACGACCGCAGCAAGGTGTTCATCTAGCCTCCTCTTAAAGACCCCCAG
>NW_017728918.1:57661181-57686346 GCF_001723895.1 Crocodylus porosus | reverse complement strand
GAGGACCAAGCCCTGGGGAACCCCACTGCCCACATCCCTCCAGGTCGAAATATCCTGTCCGCTACCACTCTTTGGGTGTGGCCCTCCAGCCAGTTGGCGACCCTTTTGACTGTGTAGGTGTCGACACCACAGTCCCCCAGTTTCTTAATGAGAACGGGGTGAGAGACAGTGTCGAAGGTCTTCCAAAAGTCCAGGAAGACTATGTCCACTGCTATCCCTGCATGTAAGGATTGGGTGACCTGGTTGTAAAAGGCCACCAGGTTGGTTTGACAGGTCCTGCCTCTAATGAACCCCTGTAGGTTGCCCCTAAGCATAATCTCCCCTGCCGACGCCTCGTGGACATGTGCCAGAATAATTCTCTCAAAAAGCTTTCCTAGGATTGAGGTAAGGCTAACTGGCCTATAGCTTCCCGGGTCCTCCTTCATCCCCTTTTTAAAGATGGGAACCACATTGGCCCTCTTCCAGTCCTCTGGCACCACACCAGAGCACCATGAGTACTTGTAAAGCTGTGCCAGGGGTCCCGAAATGACTGCAGCTAATTCCCTTAGTACTCTAGGGTGTCCAGATCAGCTGATTTGAATACATCCAGTCCCTCTAGAAGTTCCCTAACTAGATCCTCACTAACCCTTGGCCTAGGTGCACCTCCCCTGGGGTGTAAGGGGGGTGTAGGGGGGGGGTGGCTGTTCCAGTCCCTGCTCAGGAAAATGGAGGCAAAGAAATCATTAAATATGTTAGCTTTGTCATCTGGTGTAACGACCAAATTTCCTAGTGTGTCCTGCAGGGGCCCCACATTACCCAGAACCTTCTCTTTGTCCCCTGTGTATTTAAAAAAGGACTTCTTGTTGTCTTTGATCCGGGAAGCTAGTCCCAGTTCCATCTTTGCCTTGGGCTTCCTGACAACTTCCCTGCATCCCCAAGCAACCGCAGCATAATCCTCCCTGGTAATGGCCCCCCCTTCCACTGGGTGTGCACCTCCCTTTTAGCTAGGAGACATTCCCGGATGTTTTTGGTGAGCCATGGGGGCTTTTGGAACCTCCTGCTCCCTTTGATCCATGTTGGATTTTTGATTTTCTTTAAATTAATAGAAAAATTCTTAACTCTTTACTGAACACAACTAAATAAAGGCTGAAAATCTTGGAAGCATTATTGTAGAAATCATAATAACTAGAGAATGAAAATATAGCCTATACAAAAACTTGTAAAGATAATTTAATTTTGCTTTTCACAAGGAACTAAAAGGATTTTCCCATGAATGGACCTAGGATTTTGAAAATGAGTGTGCAAGTGGTGTAGTGCATCATTACATAACACAAGGCATATTTTTTTCCAATTAAAAATAAATTGAAAACTTTACTAATATGCTAGGGCCAGCAGGGTACAGCTGTCCCAACCTGGCCATGGATAGAACTACTCCCTGCACCCCAACATAAGTCCCCGAGACACTCTATCATGGCCCCAGAAGGCCACTGCTCTTTATGTATTGCTGTTGCAACCTCAAATGCCCCCCAGCTCCAATTGGTTCCCTGTTATTCCACATATCCCCCATGCTCCACCCCACCTCATCATGCCCTAAGCCTCATTTGACCTCACCATCCCAATAACACTTGAGTCCTATCCATCCACTCAGTGTAGGGTGCAATAAACCCATTGCATCCTACACAGACTCATCTCCATCATGCCTCATCTCCTTCACACTCCCTTACCCCTCAAAGCACCCCAAGCTCACTGCAGTCCCTCATACCTCCCAAGCCCCCCTTACCTGCAATCCCTCTTGCTCAATCCCTATTCCCCCTTCAAACCCCATTTCAGTTTCACAACCCCCATCACACCCCTCAGCCCCAAACTCCATGTGCCCCTCACCCTCATAATGCCCCAGCCCCTCCTTACCCCACACCATTCTGCCCCACAGGCCTTCCTCCTCAAAAGTTCCTTGGTGTCCTTGACCCCTCCCATATAGCCCCACATGACCTCTGAGAATCTCTTCCCCTCAAAACTCCTCCCAAACAGGTCCCTCACCCCTCACAGCCCTGGCTAGCAGGCAGGGCTGTAATTGCCTCCCTTCCCCACAGCATGCCCACAGCTAACTTCCATTGCCCTCCATCCTCAACATACAGAAGCAAAACATTTGGGGTGTGGAAACAGTTGCAGAACTTCTACCCAGGGAGACCTACCCTACCTCCATCCCAGCTCGGCCCCTTCTGATTTTGACTGCTATGCCATCCACACAGGCCTGCCACCAGCTCTGCCCCTCTCCTCCTTGTCTATGATTTGTTGTGGGTTCAAATCCCCTAGATAACATGGGGCTTATGCACACAGAACCCAGCCTGGTGCAACATGTGGCCCCCACGAGCAGTATGGGGCCCTGGGGGACAGCCTGAGTGGCCCAGAGCTGCTGGAAGGTGTGCAGCCCTATGCCGAACCAGGCTGGGCCCGTACGATGTGCACAGGCAGTGCTGGGTGCCAGGAGGCCAGGGCCAAGTCACATTGCTCCACGCTGCATGAGGTGCATGTTCCAGGAGGGCCCTGAGCCCGGATGGCCGCTGCTGCTGTGGGTGAGCTCTGGGCCCTGTGGAGGGGCATATGGGTCCTGCAGGGGGACATGTGGCCCTTGTTGTTGGGGACAGTCCATGAGCTGTGCAGGGGGGTTGCGCCCTGTGGGGCACAGGGATCCACCCCTCCTGAGGGATCCACCCCTAGTCCCCCCTCAATACACCCACTAGCCCTACACCCCCAAGTCACCCCCACAAAACCCACACCCACATACCTGGTCCTGTGGGTCAGGAGTGAGGTGACTGGGGCAGGGGGCAAGCTGTGGATTGACAGTGAGGGGCAAGGGCAGGGACAGGGCACCGACATACCAGGGCTGCTCAGCACTGCATATCCTCTGATATTTCTATGCCAAGAAAGCAAAAAGTAAATGCCAAAGTGTATAGATATTTAGAATATATTTTATTATGATGAGGGAGGCACTGGTAGGCTTCCAAATTGCTTTGAACTTGTAAATATATCAATAAAACATTGCCCAACTGATCTCTCTATATATAGTGGCATTTCATTTTAATAGCAAAAGAACACTATTTTGGGTATTTTAATGAGAGAATTTGGGTTTCTTATCAGAAAATGTGCAATGTTTAAACAGGGAACACCAGGATCTCTGCTGGCAAAGAGAAGTGGTGAGATCTGGGCAGAGGAGTTTGACCAGGGCCAGCACGGGGGACCCAGCTGGATGGCAGGCAAGGTGGCTGACCTTTTGGCTATTTGGGGCCAAGAGGACATACTTGGATGGTTTGAAGTGGGACACCAAAAGGAACACATCTTCTGGGTGATTGCTGCCCAGATGGCAGAGCAGGGGCACCCCATCCAGATCTGGCAGGCATACAGTCATGAGGCCGCAGGTCCAAGGAGGCAGGTGTTGTTGCAGCTGACAGCAGGTCACAGCTATGGTAGAAGGGGCAGGGGCCACTCCAGGTTAGGATTGCTTCAGCAGTTCAGCTGGCAGAAGGGGTAGTGTCCCCAGATACCAATTTGCCAGGTCCCCAGAAGCTCCTGAGAGCCAGTAGCCCTGAGCTACTTGCCAGGGAAGCTTTTTATACTCCTGGGGACAGCACAGGTGCTAGTGCCAGACTCTAGCTCCCCCTGGGTGCAGATCTGGGAGGAGCCAGGCAGCGTTATTTTGCCCCAAGTGGCACAACTTGCCCCACACCAAAGTGCATGTCTGGGTACATGCTGAGGAGAAAATCCCCAGCTCAAATTTGTGCCACTATTTGAGCTGCCGCAAGTGCATGTGCCTGCATGTGTGGACGCGCCCATAGTTATTAAGGAACCTTTTCAAATAATGCTCCAGCTGCAGAACAAAGTTATAATTGCTTTTCTCAGTTTAATCATAACAATTAATTAAAAAAAAAGGAAAACTTAATACCCTTCCTTTTTTTATTAGGTATTAATACAGGCATTTAAAAAAGGGTTTTAGGGGAAAAAAGCACTGATTTTTTTCAAAGAAAAGAATAATTTGTTCTAGTAGTATCCCCTACAGTAGGTCTTGGATCAGAATTACAGTCAAAGGGATGCTAGTTTAATGGTCAAAGTTAAGCCTGAGATGGTATTTTAAAAATACATATATTGATTTTTTTTCATTAAACCAAGCTGAGTACATAATTTTCAATAGGATTCTCACTATCACGTTAAAATGTATTGAATGAAGGTTTTTCTTACTAATAAAGACATCCAGAGACAACTGCTCCTATAAAAGAAATGCCATACCTTTATTACAGTATAGCTTTAAGGGCTCAGTCCTGCCTTCTTGATGCATATAAATCTCTCATCGATTTCAGCAGTTGTGAGTGCATAAAGAATGCAAGTTTGAGTCCAACAATGATAATAAAATTAGCAACACACCCTAAAGTTCTACAGATAACTTAGGAGAAATAGCAGGGGGATTTCTCAATTTTAGAGAACTCAATAACCTCTTGTAAAATATTTTAATTTTCCTATCACGTCACCTTTCTGTCATTTGTTCATTCACCATTTGTTAATAATCAATATTTTACAGATATGTTTATTGTATTTCAAACATACTAAATAATACTATATGTTTTAAGAATTTTTTTAAGGTATAAGGTATCAAGGATCTTAAAAGTAGTACAGACTTAATTTTTTCAGTAAGCTAATTCATCATAAAGCATAAATACTTAAAACAATATGGCCATATGATTCCTTGTCACAGACTAAAACAAATGATGTAATCTTACACAAGTAATTCTATTATTTTTGTTAGCATATTTGAACTGAAGATCAACCAGGTAAACAGATAACCAGGAAAAGGCAAACAGGAATTTCTTCATAGTAAGCAACTGCTATGGTCTTTGGTCATCTGCTTGTTGATTGCATACTTTAGTAGCTGTAATGCTTACTGACTGATTTCTTTTTCACTGAAACCCTATTATAATTAAATAATTACAACAATTCATACTTATTATCATGATCTTGGTAGCTCACTAATTTCTTAATTAATTACACAATATTATTATTGGCCTTAAGGGAAAAGTAGTGTTTGAAATAGACTCAAAAGATAAAATTACATCTCAAACTGATAACCTTTTATTCTTATCTAGGAACACCAGGAAACACTCTACATGGCTGTTGGTTCAAGATATCTCTATATATTTTTTAGACTACTGATTCATGAGTCTATATACATTCAATCAAAAATAAAAAATGTCCTCTTCTAGAGTCACCAAAATCTAAGCAAGTTATTCTATAAATATCTCCTTCCTCACCAGCTCTGCATCCTTCTCCTTTTATTGACTGTATCAGGCCCAAAGACCCAAGAGGCAATGTCATCTAGACAAATTACAATAGGAGTAGGAGTCAAGAGAGTCCTCAGTTCTAACCCTAGTCCTGCCTCTTTTGGCTGTGAGAAAGTCCTTAATTCCTCCTTTCACAATTTTCTCCATAGGCAAAATGGGAATAATGCTATTGGTTAGAGGTTGACCAGGATTTTTGGGTAAATCTGATATCTTTTATTAGATCAACTCAAATAGCTGGAAAAATTCTTCTTAGCAAGCTTTCAGGTACAGATACCCTTTAGTGCCCAAAAGCTTGCTAAGAAGAATTTTTCCAACTATTTGAGTTGGTCTAAGATATCAAATTTACCCAAAGAACATTATCTGCCTATGTTCTTAGAGCATCACAGCTACAACCTACTCCCCTGAATCAGTTAGAGGTTGTGAGATGTGGAATTATGTTTGCAGTCCCCAGGTTGAAGAGTAGAATTGGAGGGTGTTTGGTTTCTATCATGATTCTGGGCTTTACTACTTGCCACATGGGGCTGGGAAGGAATTCTGGGGTATTTTGGACATTGGCTATAGTCAAGGCTGGACATTTTGATAGGCATATACCAAAAATACCAAAACTCCTGCTGGGATTTAAACACAGTTTCCTGGTTAGAGGGTCCTTCCCTCAGATTCAGACTGATCACCATATTTGGGATCACAAAGCAATTATATTGCATGATCAGATAGGTATGGACTGTGTGGGGGATATGACCCCTTTCCTTGGATATCTTGAGGGTATTATGACAACCCTTATTATAACAAGTGTCAGGACAACTGTCTTCCTACTTTGCCTGTGACAGGTTCAGGTGCTCTTAGTGGTTTGGGGGCAATATGGCTTATAGTTGTGATGGACTGATTGTGTAATAGTAGGAATTGATTAGAGAAGGATTTGTATAGGATAGTTTGTACAGGGATCCTCCTGCCTTAGGCAGGGGATTGGACTAGGTAACCTCCCTTCCAGTCCTATAGTCCATTAAACATACCCTTGTAGATGAGATCCAAGGCACATAAGCTAGGCTCCTCCAGTCAATGATTCATTTACATTGTAAAAGGAGAGGCCTGGGGTGAGAATGACATCTGGCTATTCAGGGAACAACATCTCTCAGGGTAGGGAAATGAAATGAGAGACAGTGTCTTTAAGAGATTGGATTAGTACTCTTTAGTCTGAAAGGATGTAAATATTTGCCTGGCCATAATTAGATCAGGAAAGATTTCTGGTCTGTTAAACACTTGGGGGCAGGTCAACATTTATGCTTGTGAATTGAAATGCATAAAACTTGCTGGTTTTGCCTGTCCCAAATTTGATGAAGAAACATTATGGAATTAAATTCTGCATGGTGTTGTTTTTCCATCCTGCCATGAAGAAATCTTAAAATAACAGTTTCTATTTCTTTTCAAAGTTGTGCCACATGAAACAAAAAATGATAAATATAGAATTTAATGACTTTTTAATTTTACTCTTTAGAAAAAGGTCAACTGTCAAATGACAAAGACAATTAACATCAAGGAGAAAGGGAAGTTTAGAGTAGAGAAAAAGTGAGAGATTACTTAAATAAACTAAATGCTAACAAATTAGCAGGACCTGTGCTGTCCCCAGTGTATGGGTGGCTGTGGAGGGAAGTAGGGGGCCATAGGGTGTGTGGGTAGGTGTGGATGGATTGTGGAGGGACTGTGCTGGGGAGGCTTCTCAGGAGGGGTGGGGCAACCATTGGGGGGGCTGGGGGAGCAAGCGAGCAGGGCTGGCAGCGGTCCCTCTATGATCCCTTTCCCCCTCCTTCAGACCCTACTTACTGGTAGGCGCCTGGGTCCAGCTCCCTGCGGCTGACATGCTACCTGCCCTGCACGAGTAGGCAACATGCTTCAGCACTGGGGTGAGGGCCAACCATAGAGATGCTCTGGCTCACTACCAGAGCATCTCTGTGGGGGACCCAGCCTCTGGTTGCCTGCCCCACTTTTTTCCTCTGTGGTTTTTTTTTTGGTATCAGTCTATTTAGTGACAAATAGACACTAGTATTGGATCTTGGTCGATGCATCCTCATCATAACAGTTCCTCAGTTGATTGGCTGTCTTAACAGAAAGTTCAAGGAACTTGAAGAACCTTAGTAAAACCTGGGGGTTTTGCACACACAGAATATATATACTGGATATAAATAATAAGATTTACTGAATCTTTAGCAGAAAGAAAAATTCAAATTGTCATAAGGCTTGAAATTATATCTGAAATATCAATTTATCTCGGTTTCACATGCATTTCATATTCACGTGTCTTGCCAGTTTTTGAAAAGGATCTGACAATATGTGACAGCATATATGAGATTAAAAAATAACCTGTTTTAATGGTCTGTCAGTTTCTAGTTCTTTAATCAGTGAATTTCCCAATGTAATTGTGTTCTCAATCTGTCATCTTTTTAGTTATTCAGAAAGTGAGTACCTCTCCACACATTCTTTAGTCAATGAGATCACAATGCCCTACTCTAGTTTCTTTGCATTTAGAATACAATATATTGAGTCTCACATCAAAGTAAAGTCATAGATGACATACAATTCCTGTGGAAAGTCCATAGATATAAAAATATAAAGTAGGATTTTTAAAAAGTATAAAACCTAAATTATTTCTCTGATAACACTTCTGGGTTTTTTTTACTTTAACCAAGCTCTTGAAAAATTCTCTCTTTTCCAACTTTTTTTCAAACCTGGTGTCTCCATAATACACTTCTGCACATTCTTAAGTATTTGTGACAAGTTTTCCAAGACAATTTGTGTATTTTGGTCTTTTTAGATGTATGATGAAACAAATCACATTTAGGTTAAAGTTTGACATTGTCCATCAGAAAAGATGTTTCAAGACCTACAATACAGCCTTTCTTAATAATTTGATGAATATTTAATGAAGGGATCTTCAGAAAAATTAAAATTGCAATCATAATGTCAAAATTATCTTCAGTGAGAGGGCAACCCTCAGTAAGAAGGAGCATTTTAGGGGGAAAAAACTGGGTTTTGGGGGCTATAATTCTTTCTGTACTCCTTCCTTTTTCCGAAGGACTAGTAATTTGCTGCTAGCTGTACTAGTGAAAAATTATTTTCTCTGACCAATATTCTGCAAACAGATATAAAACCTTTACTGAATTCTTGTCACCTGCTCCACTAGAAGAGTAGCAGGCAAGCATCAACCATGCTATGTTTCTTCCGGTTTGTTACACATCTGCAATTTATCCCAATGTGTCATGAGTAGAACTCTCTAATGAAGTTATTTTCAGCACCTTAAAAGGCACAGTGAACTGAAATTCATTAATTTAACTTTCTAAATATATATCTAGAAGCAAAACTTTAAACCATTTTCCTCCAAAAACTGATTTAGTTATGTCTTCTAGCTTTTCCACTGCTTTAGATGTTCATAATAACACTATATTGATGATTTAAGTGAGGTGTTTCAGACATGAATTCTGAATTGGTTATGGTATCTTATGTTCTAAATGGTTTGAGAGTTGTAACTGCTCTGTGCATGACTACTTTGCAATGTGTAGTGGAGAATATAAGGCCTGTCAGGACAACTGTTCTAAGTACTTCTCCAGACATCTGGCTGTATTCCCATTTTAATCAAATTAACAGCTGTTCTTGATTCTTTTACCTCTAGATGATCTGCTGAATTATCCTGTTTCCAATTTCTCATTCCATTAAAAATAGGCAGACCAACAGAAAAGTCTGTCATTTCAATTTCTGCCTCATCATTGTAAATAAAAGAAGAAATAACACCTAAGGTTTCTGTTCAATTGTCAGTGTACTTTATGGCCTCTGTGAAAAACTACAGTTATTTAAAAACCTTTTTAGTGTTTTGCAAGCCTTTCTTACATTGACAAGAAATGAAATTACTCACCTGAGTAAGGGCTGAAGAATATGGCACTTCTTCTTCTAGCATTTTATGTATGAGCTAATTGTAGACATTAGACTGAGTTTATATATGAAATTATTTTGTACAGTGCTTGCCTGGTTTACCACCAGGAGCACTTCCAATTTATGACTTACTCTCTTGCATATGATCAAAAAGAGTTATATTATATTCTTCAGACCCCTGTTATTTTTAGGTGTGCTGAACATGATTTAACTGACAGTGCTTGCCGGATTATCATTGTTCTCTTGACAACTCTGAGCTTTATTTTGCTTTACCAGCAAATTTTATCTAGGACAGAATTCAGGCACACTGAAACACATAGGGGCAAATTCCCTGTTGGTGTAACACAGTGAGTGAATTTAAATCTAGTAACACCAACAGAGAACTTGGCCCATATTTTTTTAAACCCAGAACTTTAGGAAGTTCAAACTGAAGCATAGAATTCAGGATGTTATTTCTATTCTTGATTAGACATTGATAGGGTAATGATAAATATGATTAAGGATACCTAATACTTTCTACGAGATCCTAACTTCAACTGCTGATCAAACTTTAACCATTTAGGCTAAAAAATTCATGCTGGATGTCTGCCTCAGACTGAGAGTTTTTGTTTTGTTGTGTGTTTTTTTTAAGTGTGGCCTAAACAATGCAGCTGTTTCCAAAAGCAAGGCTAAGGAATGGTACAATCAAAAGCACTTCAAAAAATATTTTCTTTGAACAACTCTAACTCTCCTATGGTCCGGAGTTTGGGATATTATTTTTGTTGTACACACAAACACTCAAATTTAGAAATTGCAAGATTAAGGTAATATTGAGGAAGGCAGTAAGGCACTAATGAGGTAAACCTTTGACTTGAATTTGCCTCTTTCACAAAGGAAAGATAATATGACAAGAGATGAGTGTGTGGGGGAGGAAAAAGAAAAATAGGTTCTTGAACCTGTAATTGTAACTCCCACACTGTTTCTTTCAATTGTCTGTAGTAATAATGTTCATGATACCTCATCCCCTTCAAGGCCAACATATCCACACTCTGGGTAAGCTTGCTTTTCATTACAAACAAAACAGCAAAATATTTACATAAGATTTTTTTAGTGTGGTTTGGACTGCTGAGATTGTAGGTCCAGAAACCATATAGTGTGTTCTGAAACAAAACCAACACTGAATTCATTTATATCTTAAAATTATCCATTATAATTACATAATTGAATTCATTGCTTCAGCAATTACTATAGTGTGAGCAGTCCAATGTTAAGTGCACTCATTGGAAGAGGCAAATAAAATGCAAAATTATAAAATTCATAATTGTTACTAGTATATAACAGGATCCTTTTCCCCCAGTCATTTAGCTGAATTAAATACCATGGCTATGCCTTCTGCACCCTAATTTTATATGATATGATAACAATATTCACTTGATATTAAATATCAAAATAATTTATGATCAAATGAATGCTCATACATATCTCAATAAAACTATTCTTGTGCTTATTGGGAGTTACAAGGGAGGAACCTAAAATTGTCAGCTGAACTCTAGCTTTTGATTCCCTCTGTGCAAAAAGTTATTTTTCAGATAAAAAATACATTAAATAAAGTTATTTAAAGGCTCTCTGCAATGTCTTACCTTAACAAATTTATTCTCTAAACAAGTAGTTTGTTATCTCTAAACAGATTACTAATTAGCTTTTTGATGCATCCAACTCGAGAAGGTCTCAAGGAAATTTGAAACAAACACTAATTGTCCCTTTCAAAGAGAAAGAAAGATAGGATGCAAGAATGTGGTATAATTGGGGCAGAACTTTGCTAACTCATCTGGGAAAACTACCCAGAAATAAACTGTATAGTGCAAGTCATCATTTTTCCATAATCAATTTCACCTGTTTGGGAGGGCAGCTGTCAGCCTCTGTCCTCTCTCTCAAACTGGTCTTAAGTTTATTGCCTAGACTTCATCACCTTTCCCTTGAAGGAGGATTGAAAAGGAACAGGGGACCAAAAGGGCAGCAGGGGACCAAAGAAAGGGCAGCAGTCCCTCCAGGTGCTATTATTAAGTTGTAATACCTTCAGCTGGACTTCCATATCCAAACAGCTCTCTGATATGCTGAGGGGGAGGTGCAAAACAAAAGTCCATCCTGGGAATGGAAGAATTCCAATCACGCAGTCCATAAAAGAATATGAAAATTAATCCTACTCTGATCCTATAGGTGAGGGCTGCAAGTCGATAGTGAAAGAAGGCCTCATCTACAAGAAACAGGGATATATATGTGCGTGTACACACACACACACAAACACACATGCATGCATACACACGCACATGGGCTGTCAGACAATTAAAAAATTTGTTCATGATTAGTTGCGTGATTAAAACAATTAGTTGCACTTAATTGCAAATTTAATCACACAGCTAAAAACTCAAAATTATGCAAAATGATGCAGGTACAGTAAAAGCTCTGCTATCTGGCATCCCCCGGGAACAGAGGATGCTGGTTAATCAAATATTCCAGTTAATCAAATGTGCACTGTCTGGTACACTCCCCAGCATCAGTGTGCTGGGGGACAGGGAGGGGGCCCCTCACAGGCTGCTTTTTCCTATGCAGGCTGCTTTGTCCTGGGCTGTGGGCCCAAAAAGTGGCAAAGAAAAACTCAGCTTGCAGTGGTAAAGCGGGAAGTTCCCCAGAAGTGGTACTTCTGGTTTTGCTTTTGCTGTGTTGCTTGGATGCCAGTTAATAGAGTTGTCCCACTAATAAAGTGCTGGTTAAGACAGCTTTTACTGTACTTTGTATGGTTGGAGGGTAGGCCTGGGGGGGAGGTGTGGGGAGAATTTGTGAAGGTGTGGGGGGCTGTGGGTGTGTGAGGGGTTTGGAGCCCAGGGAGGGGGAGTCCCCGCAAAGGCATCTGGAGCGCAGGGAGAGGAGGCCTCCCTCCCACATGGCCTGGTAGGATGCAGGATACTGTAGATCAGGAGGGGAAAAAGCAAGGCTGGGGGTCTGTAGTTTGGGAGTGAGAGGAAGGGCATGGGCACATCACTGCTCCCCCAATCATATTATGCCCCCCCCACACACACACACTGGCGTCCTCTTTTTTGAAACTGGAATTATGGTAACCCTACACGAGTGCAGCCCAGTTGTATGGAGAGCAGTAACCACCAGATAAGTCTGTGAAGGGGAAGGGAAGGGGGCAGAGGCCCCCATGGTGAGGGAGAGTGTGGGGCAAGAGCAGGGGAAAGGGTAGGGGCAGGGACTGGGGTGAATGGGACCCCAGGGCTGGGTGGGTCATGGAACTAAAAGGAAACAGTAGGCAGGGCAGTAAGATACCTTGCAGACTAAATTGTTGAGTGAACTTTTATAGGTTACAGCCTACTTTGTCAGACACTATGAGTGGATTTTCAGAGAGCAAAGGTACTAAAAGAATAAGGTCATTAAAATACAAAATGTAAGGAATGGGTTATGTAGAGACATGATAGAATCTCCGTCCTTGGAGGTTTTTAAGGCCTGGCTTGACAAATCCTTGGCTGGAATGATATAGTTGGGGATGGTCCTGCTTTGAGCAGGGGGTTGGACTAGATGACCTCCTGAGGTCTCTTCCAATCTGATTTTTCTATGGTTCAGTGAAAGTCTGTTCATAGCATTTGATGTGGTAGGCTGAAGCCTATGAAAGTTCGTGCCTTTCTAATTAGTTAGGCTACAAGGTACCATACTACCCAGGCTTCTGCCTGACTTCAGATTAACATGGATAGCAACCTCTCTCAAAAAATATACAGATGATAAAGCGAGGAGGAATCCAGATGGTGTTTTGCTTCTGCATAATTACAAAATATTTCTCCTTATGCAATTTTTATTATGTATTACTCAGGCTTTTAAGGAAACTAATTATTGTACATGTATTCATTTATTCATGCAATAAAAAACATTTAAACAAAGGGATGAAACAAGTAGATTGACTTTCCCCAGATCAAAGTCTCTGGGTGTACACTGTAGGACTTAGAAAAAAAGCTTTTGGTCACAACAGGATATCCTGCAGGAAGGTTAGCAGTTTTCACTACTTTTGGAGGGCGATTTAAAGCTTAAGCCTCAGCAGCAGAGGACTGGTCTCTCTGGTCTTCTGTCTCTCAAAAAAGCCTTCAATATAGAGCTGTCACCTGTTTATTCCTAATGTTACCAACATTCTATCAATGGTTTCCTTGATTTTTATCGTTTACATTTGCTTGTAAATAAAACATATGCTTGGAACAAGAATAATGGAAGGAGAATATACAGTGATACCCATGCTAAAGGAAAAAAGATACATATTATTTTAAGTTTCCTACAGATTTTTTTTTTGCAGGGGGAGGGGAAGGATTTCATTTTGTGATTTATCTATTCACAGCATTCCACATTTGTGGACTTTTCTGAGAGGCACAAGAGTACCTCTAATAGATGTTGCCAGCACAGACACTAAATAGTTTCATCTCCTGGCTGCATTTGTCCTACCTTGCCCTCAGTTTTAAGACTCCAATAGCCAGCTCTAGCTCTACACATTTGGAATGAAACTTGCTGATGCTTTTTATTTCTGAGTATTCTTTATTAAACTTCATTCAGCCTCATAATCAATAATGAAACAAGCGTGTTCTTCTAGTGCCTGAAGAGTTCACTAGAAGAACAGCAGAGTTTCCTACACAGGCAGTCCACAGACTTATGATGCAATCAGTTCCTGAAAACCCGTGTCTTAAATTGAAATGTTGTAACTAGGAACCAATTTTCCCATGTTGATCTGTCCCCATACCTATTCCCTACCCTTTCCCCTTCCACCACTTACCAGCTGCACGCAGTATCAATCGTCATAAAGACGAAACCCACATGAGAATGTTGAAATGGGGTGTCAATTTATAAGTGTCGTAAGTGATGTTCATCATAACTTGAAAAATTGTAAGACAAGGACTGCCTGTATCATTACAATATCTAATCTAGCCTTAATAGTCTTGAGCTGAAAACAAAGGTCAAACAAACAGACATCCATGCCCCTTGTTGAGCCACAAGTACCCAAAATTGAATATACAATACAAATTGGTATTACGTTCGTGAAGTGGATATCTCTTTGCTTTATGTTGGGAGAGTGTAGGCAGCCCAGACAGGTGCCCCTGGGGCTTCAGGGGCCCTATTCTGGGCACCCCAGGAATTTCCCTGCTGGAGTTTTCCTAAAGCATGCAGGATCAGGCCTCTGAAGTCCTAGGAATGCTCAGCTGCCTTCCCCATTTGCAGAGGTGCACCCCAGGGATTCCCCCAAAAGGAGATTCCCAAGCATGTATATTGCTCTGACTTGTGGTGCACCTATGAAAATGCTGAAGCCTCAGACAGGAATTTCTGGAGCTTCAGGAATCTCTGTTTGCAGAGGCGTATCCCAAAGATCGCTTGTCAGGAGATACATTGAGTGTGTGTATCATGTCACCATGCACCAACTTGGGGCATGCCCCTGGAAATGGGGGAACCCCAGGGTTTCCCCATTTGCAGAGATGCACCCCAAGTCAGTTACTCTGTTTGCAGTTGCTCTGCAGGATCTCAACCTTGAAGCCCTGCTAGTGGCCAGGGCCCAACCCTGTGGAATGAAAGGCAATGTATGCGTCACCCAGTGAAGTGTATCAGATGTGCCAGGGCACATCTCAGCCCTGGACACATCTCAGCACAGCTGTTCCTACGACAAGGATGAAATCTGTTTATAGCCTTACATGGTACAATAATGGTATTAAGATAAGAGACTATAACTGAAAAGTGAAACTTGAGGGATTTGAAAAAGTTTTGCAGTGGAGGCAGGAATCATGAGAGAAGAAAGAAGAATACAATCCATTCTGAATTAAAAAAGAATATTTGACGAAACTTGAATGTGAAGGAGGAGCTTGGGAATGTGAAGGAGAAGCTTTTAAGTTCAAAGTGAAACCTCTCTGTTATCAGCCATGAAATGGGTAAGATTTGGAAGAAAGAGCTCCAGACTTACTGGAGAAACTTGATAAAGATCCACTACAAAAAAAGTATTACAAACAAGCAGAGAACCTGCATGGAATGGAAGAAAACCCAGGACTGATCAGACAGGAAGATTACTTTTTAGACTAGGGACAGAAATTACACATAAACCAGTATAAGAGATCAGAAACCAGGTCAAATCTGTAACACAACAGAAGTTCAGTTCACATAAACCATTTTCAAAGTGGCCAAAACTGATTTAAGATAAACCTGGATGGATGTAGTATCAGACTTAACAGATTTAGGTTAAATTGGTTTATTCAGTTTCTGTCCCAGATGCCCTTCAGATTCAAGTGAACTCTCAGTCCCCCAGCATCCCAGGATGCTTTTCACTCCCTTCCCCCTCCTCTCCCCCTTGCAAACCTAGGCTAGCCTTGGCCCAAGTTGTCTGGCTCCAGCCAAGCAGGGAGGTGTGCTCTAGCACCTCCAGCTGGGCCACTGCAGGCATATATATATATATCTGCATTTCTGGAATCAAAAGTGAATGTCTGCTCACTTGCTTATCCATTCAATGTACATAGCTTAGACTAACATGCAAAGATTAAATCAATTCAGACTTGGGTTTTTGACTGTCTGTACTTAGCCTTAGAGATCAAAAAGTGTAAAGGTAAAGTGAGGCTTGCCAAAAATCAAACCAAGTTAGATCTTGGAGAGGATATCAAAACTGCAGAGAATTCCAATTAAACATAAGGTTCTTGAGCCATATAAATAAGAATTTATTAGGGTGATATCATCTATTGGATCAACTACAGAGTTGAGAATGTGTTAAACAAGGTTTTGAATGCAAGGCTAAGAAATCCTTGCATCTTACATAATTCCTAGACCATCACAACTGTATAAGACATCACTCTGTGTAAGTCTAGAGATTGCCATACCTGACATAGAAGCCAAAAAACCAAAAAATGTTTGTGTGTCATGTCAGGGAGACTGAATAATCTCCATTGAGGCTAATGAAAGTACTGGCAGGAGAAATCAGAGGTCCAATATAGCAAAGACTTGTAATAAGAACAGAAGTGCCATACCAATGGTCCAACTAGTATAGTTTCCAACAGTAGAATGATGGAAATGGATGCCATAGAGCAGTGTTTCCCAACCTTTTCCTGCCCAGGGGACACTTACATTAATAAATGTTTTTTCTGCAGCACACCTGTTAAGGCACTCCCCATCCTTGTACCTATGGCCATGGCAAAATTGCGCAGCACCCCTGTTCATTTCTGACAGTGCACTTTTGTGCCATGGCACACTGGTTGGGAAACACTGCCATAGAGGGAGAACATTGAACTGGATATCTCTGTTTAATATTCCCCCTGGCATTCACTGTTATTGGTTTAGATATGCCAAAGGAAACATCTCCAATCATTCTGGGAGTATGATAAATAGCTTTATACCAAAGTTTAAGTTTATGAAGAGAATTATATACCATGACCTGCAGTAATAGAGGACTGCACTCTATGATGCAGCAGTGGAGCTGTGTGAATAATGGTAAGGTAGTTAACCCAAAATCAACTTGAAAAATATTCTGTTTGGGTACAATCTAAAATGGAAAAGTAGGAGCCTTTTTTGATGAAATGAAAAAGTTTTGTTCAGACCAATGAAGAAATGGGGTATTTTATATGCAGTGTTTTAGGTTATCTTATTGCCCATTCATTTTTCTTTTTCTAAAGGTTTAACTTTATTTCACAATAAAACATAATTTTAAAAAATGAAACATTTCACATAGAAAAATGTACAAGCAAAATGTTTAATTTTTTTTCTGAAGTCCATCCCTTCCCCAACCAATCCCCCTGCAATTTTTGACTGAACCTGCTCATAAAATTTGACCTAAATTCATACATTGTTTTAGACCTCCTGAAACTGCATTTTTTGGAAAATATACTTTTGGTAAAATAATTTTAAATACCTCTAGATCTACCTGGAGGTCATCCAAGTCTTATATCCCAATATTTGTAGCTACTGCCCACCCCTGTACCCATCTTTATTAAGTCAAATTTTGAGAAAAAAAGATTAAAAGAAAAACAGACAATGCAAAAGAAAACTTGTATGGTCCTCATAAATGAACAGTACTATTTTCTCCAGAAAAAATTGAAGTCTTAAAAATGTTATTTTTTAATAATAATAAAGCAAACAACAACCCCAACCCCTTACAAATAGCACAACATGCAGCAGGATATGTTTAAACAAAAACTGAGTTCCTGCTTGCTGAAAGCTTTCAGTGGGAATTCTGGCTGCATTAGCTTTGGCTGAGACTGAGGGCTATTTCTGGAGGATTTAAAAATTCCAAAGTTTCTCATTGCACATGTGGCATCTTATTTATTGATAGAGAAAAAAGAAAGTAATAGCAACTTATGCTCATCTTTAATTTAACCAGCCATATTTACTTGCATAGCACACTCACCTTTTGCTCCAAAATTAGCCTTCCAAAATTGGGGTCTGTGTTTTAATCAGGGGAGGCTGATTTTCTGCCTAGAATGGAAGTATGGAGATGTTGTAAGAGGGTAGGTACTTTCTTTTCTTTTTTTCTCCCAGCAGCTGAATGGTGGGAGAGGCAGACTCCAGCAGGGACAGATACAGGGGAGAAAAGAGTGCAGTGATGCAGTTGTACTTTGTTTTGATCTCTGCTTCACCCAAGATTAAAACCAACTGCCTGGCATCAGCAGTAGCATTTCTATTCAAGCAGAGTGGATGAAGTCAATTGACTTAATGGCTCATTATAATCTACATGACTTCTACTAATTGTTTTGCACTCCACAGGTTTAATGACCATCTCCCTTTTTTGATGGTCTTGATGTTTCATTAATCAGCTATCCTTTCTTCAGCAATATTGCTGTCTGTTAGCCTCCTGGTCTCTCTTCTCTTAATTCATAAGCCTGCAACTGTTTTTAGCTCTTTTCAAAATCCTACATCTGCCCTAGAATCCAGTCTTCACCTGGACTTGGCTTCAGCCAAGAGCTGCTGACAATTCAGATGTGAAAGGGTAAACTGTAGCATTTTTTTTTTTTTTGCTTGAGCAGGAAAGGAAGATGAGTGATCTGAAGATTAGGTTATATCTTTGCTCTATGAGACCAAAAATCAGGAAAAACCGTTTTTCTTTATTCTGCCTTCCGAAAACCAAGGTGTGTGTCTTTATTGGAGCTGTGGGGTATGCAAGAAAATACAGTATTAAACCAAACTTTTAAGTACTGCTCCAAGCACCGGGTGGCAGTTATTGTTACCTCCTTAGCTCTAATTGCTAGAGAGTTCTTCCAGGTGCTATACTTTACACTTCACTGGAATGGGATCTATACTGATACAATATCTCCTCCTAACAATTCTTTCAGATCACAGTAGAGAAACATAGATCTAGTTCAGTTGGTTGAGCTGCAGCAATATGTTTAATAGATGGATTTATTCCATATTACTGGTAACAATGCCCTTTCAGGGCCAAATTTTGAGAAAAAAGAGATGATCTCAACTCACTTTTTAAACTTGACGTTGCAAGTGTGTAAACTGCGACTTGGTGTAAGTAGAATAAACTATGCCCATATCCAAGAATTAAAGAAATATGGGTAGCTGAAGATGTGCAAACATATATACAGGTTCCAGTGAGTGCAAAACTAATGAGATACCTTCAGAAGCAATTCCTGAAAACACGGTTCTCAACTATCAGGAATGTATTTACTGTTGTAACAAACTCCCTTCTTGCTTTCTCAAGAAGTAACTGTCAAGTGAGATATTTTAAAAAGTGGGCATTTTAAAAGCAATGGTTTGCACGTATCACCATAACGTCAGCTATCAAACTTTATACTGGCAACTATGGATTGTTCTGAAAGTGTCTGAATCAATTTATTTCTGAGATAAAAAGAAGTAAACTGTCTCCATTCCAAAGAATTTAAATCAGGGGTCAGCAAACTATAGCCTGCAGGCTACATCTGGCCTACAAAGGGCTATAGCCTGTCCTGGGGAGCAACCAAGGGGAAAACCCTGGGGAGAACTCAGGGAGCAAGAATGGGGCGGAGAAAGAGAAGAAAGAAAAGAGAAGCAAACAGAAAGATTCTTACCTTCAGCCAGAACCATGACGAAGCCAGAAGTGGCGGCGGGACCCAAGCAGCTCATTAGCCGCGTTTTTATAAAGTTGCGGCCAGCTGATGGTGGCAGCTGCAGGAGCTGGTTGGGGGAGTTAAAAGGAGCTGTGGGCAAGGAGCAAGGGGGGAGACCAGCAGGAGTGCCAGAGGGGGAAGTTCTCTCGGAGTCCCCTTGGAGTGGAGGAGTGTGGGGGTTTGCAGCCTGCAGTCCCAGTAGAAAAAGTGAGTCCTTGCAGGAGTAGGTTGCCGCTGGCAACAAGGCAGGAGGCGAGACGGCAGAGCCGAGATACGAAGGCAGGAGAGAGCTGGAGAGCATTGAGAATTGGAGGTGCCCACAAATGGTCAGGAGAGGTGGCAGGAGTCACATCGCTGGATCAGGTGGGATTGTCGAGGGCTCGGGCAGCCCGAAGGAGAAATCATGGGGGAGACACGTTGAGGGGATCCACTGAGAATACAGTGAATCCACAGACGTGGTAGAGAACAGAGGGGAGGAAGAGAGGGACAGCAGACTGACCCAGACTGAGTCTAGGTTTGGCAAGGGTCTTAGAGGCTGCAGCCGGTGGCAACAGGGCAGGCTGCAGGAATAGGCATACAAGGGGGCAAAGGACATCCCTTGGTAACCTGTGTCTCTCTGCTGGTGATTTACTTTGTGGCTTTTTTTTTGTTACCCACTTTTGGAGGGGTTGTGAGGTATACAGCCCACACAGGGTTCAATCATGGGCAAGGGCAGTTAGCTGTTAGGAGAAGGAGGGAGCCTGTAGTCAGACTCCTGTAGCCCACTATGAAAAGGGCACCAAGCCTCAGCTATCGGAGAGACATGGCCGAAGACCGCTAACATTCATCAAGGTGGAGTGTAAGGGTGAGGTAGAGGGGAAGAGGAACCTCGCAGAAGATTGCTGTCCTGTGGTCCCATGAATGAGAAATGCTGATAGTCAAACCCCACCACTGAGATAAGATAGAAGTCATGGTAGGCGAGACTGGGGTGAGATGATTCAGGTCAATGACACCAACTCGTTGGGATCACAGGGACGGACGGGCAAACAACCCTGAACATCCAGGGACGCGTAGCGCGTGACCGGATGTTCGAAACCAGGCGGGTACATAGCCATTTTGCTAAGGGTGTGCTGGTTCCCAGTTGTTTTATTTGGATTATAGTTTAATAATGATACACTGATCTCCTCTGGGCACTCCAGCCAGATGCTCCAGCTGGGTGGAAGGCTGTTCTTTGTCACTGCAAACTAAGCTCACTGTTGTTTGGAGAGACTGGAGGAAAATGTCCGCCCAAGGTACCAGTTAGGTCGCAAACTGCAGCCAATGTTCGTACGAGGTTGATGACTCCTGGTTTAATACACTACGTTTCAAAATTCCATTCTAAAGGACAATTAATTAATAATCCAAATAGCCTCTCTTTTTTCCTTTTTAGTTCATGTTCAGTACTTAAATATGGTATCATGTTAATCACTTGAAAAATGCCTGGAAAATTAAATTGGAGTGTGATGCTGGCTTTAGGGCAGGATGTAAATTTTGCCATGAAAATGTACAACAGAAAATTTTATTTTTAATTAAATGACTTTTCTTCAGAAACTGATTCTTTGAAAATTCTTGATGTTTGAAAACTGATCTGTGTTTCATTCAAAGTATTTATTTTTTCATACTGATTACTTAAGAAAAATTGTTTTCAGGTTCATTATGAAAACCTGAAATTTTCTTAAGGAAAATAAACAATTTTTCAATCAGGTTTACTGTGCTGTTTTCAAGCGCAAGAACAATAAATTTTAAGAAATTGTCAGTAACTGTTAATCCTTGCTAATTAACTTGTTAACACCTAATTAACACCTACAAAACCACAGACTAAGGGGAGGAAGTAATCAATACAGATAATCAACTGCCCCAAGACAGAGAGAGTCAGTTGCACAAGCACCCATGTCATGAGTTTTGCCTGTCAGCAGCTAGAGATGCAGGGCCCCATGCGCCCATCACATTCCCATGGATGGGGGTGCCCCAGAACCCAGACCCCACCCTGCACCTATCTCTTTGACAGCTGACAGTCTTCATGGCCGCAGCAGAGGCTAGGAGGCCTGCAGCTTTTACTCTGCTGTGTCTTAACACACACAGTGTCACCCACGTCACAAGTTCTGCTTGTTGTAGTTTCATAGTTGGTAGGGTTGGGAGGGACCTCAGAAGATCATCAAGTCCAACCCCCTGCCGTGCACCCCCAGGGTAGGAGCCAGGACCACTTCTCTTGGAAGTTGGTTCTAGATCCTAGCCGCCCTGACAGTGAAGTAGGGCCTCCTGATATCTAGTCTGAATCTACCCTCTGCCAGCTTGTGACCGTTATCCCTGGTCACTCCTGGCGGTGCTCGGGGAAACAACGACTCCCCCAATGCCTGCTGATCCCCCCTGACTAGTTTATAACAGGCCACAAGATCCCCCCTCAGCCTTCTCTTTTGGAGGCTGAACAGGTTCAGGTCCCATAGCCTCTCCTCATAGGGCCTGCCTTGCTGTCCCCTGATCATACAAGTGGCCCTCCTCTGGACCCTCCCCATGTTGTCCACATCCCTCTTGAAGTGCGGTGCCCAAAACAACACAGTACTCCAGCTGTGGCCTGACCAGTGCCGCATAGAGGGGGAGTATCACCTCCTTGGACCTGCTTGAGATGCATCTGTGGATGCATGACAAGGTGTGGTTGGCCTTCCTGACTGCCTCCCCACACTGCCGGCCCATGTTCATCTTGGCATCAGTGATGACTCTAAGATCCTTTTCTGCCTTTGCACTGATGAGAAGGGAGCTCCCCAGCCTGTAGGTATGGTGCTGGTTCTTCCTCCCCAGGTGCAGCACCTTGCACTTGTCAGTGTTGAAACCCATCCTGTAATATGCACCCACCCCTGTAACCTTTCTAGGTCTGATTGCAGCCTATTACTCCCTTCTAACGTGCCCACTTCCTCCCACATCTTAGTGTCATCAGCAAATTTGAACAGGGTGCTTTTTACCCCCTCAGCAGCTTGAGGTGCATTTCCCCCCAAACTCCTGCACTGATCTTCTTGAAACTTGGCAGGCTTCATGGCCTTAGCAGGGGCCACTGCTTCTGCAGTTTTCACCTCCCCACCCTTGATGTAACACATACATGAGTTACTCATGACATGAGCTTTGCTTTCAAGAATCTGGGGTGCAGTTCCCCCCAAACTCCTGCACTGATCTTCTTGAAACTTAGCAGACTTCATGCTCTGAGCAAAGGATACCACCCCTGCAAGTTTCATCCAAATAAGACAAAAAACAACAAAGTTATAGACATTTCATTGATTCTCCATTATACCCCATGGCTGGATCTCCGAGGCAACCCTGAAGCTTTGGAGCTGCTTCAGCCAGATCAAAGCAGGAACCCAGTCCGGAGCTCCAGATCAGATCACTGGCATCTGAAGTGGCCAGATCTGAAGCTGGACTGAATAGCTATCTACTTGCACAGGCCTAGTAGGTCCCAGCTCCTTGCCCAGATCCATCAATGGGGCAGCTAGCAGTGAGCTAGCTGCCCCACTAGCAGATCTGTCCCTCCCACACAGCTCTTTCCAAGTCCCATGCCTTGATACTGCCTGAAACAGGACAGTCCTCAGCCAGCTCTGGGCTGCATGTGCAGACTTTCCTGCACAGCCCAAGGCTTCCCAGGACTGTCCCAGTTTGGGGCAGGTCCCAGCCAGCTCCAGGATGGGTGGGAAACTCTCCCTGTACAGAGAGGGGTCTGGGAACTCCCTACTGCTCAGACAGGGGGACATTGTCCCTGCCCAGGCTCCAGTGGTGGAGCCTAACCTGGCACCAGGCAGGTTCCATGGACAGGGAGCAATTTCCTACCCCCTGCTCCAGGGAATAAATTTGTTCCCGGCCAGCCATGGCTTACTCTACAGTAATTACTCAGCAGTTAATTTGTTACTTGCATCTGTAGGTAGCAAATTAACCACCAAGTAGAGCAAATTGCTGTATAGTAAAGGTCTGCACATGTAGATGGTGATATTTACTAGGCAGCAATTTGTTCTACTGTGCACTAAAGCATCTCATGTAGACGCACCCACTGAAAATGAAACAAGATTCTCAATCTGGTCCCTATTTCTGATTAATTATTTTGATATCCGTAGCAAAGTTCTGGGGTAACATATCCTAGCACACAGTGCATTCTCTGCAGTTTATGATTCCCATAACAAGCAAATGAGTTGATTTAGTGCTAGTAAGCAATATATTTTATGGACATATTTTTTCCATGATTTCAAAGCTACTATTATAAAACATAGTAGTTTTAAATGCAGCCGACTGACAGATGGACAGACATTCTTTTGTCAGCATTTTGAAATATAAGCACAGTGCAAAAGCTTAAGAAAAATACCATAATTTTACCATATTAATTATTACCAATCCTCTGTGTGTGTTATTTATATACACGCACACGTGTGTGCGCGCAGACACACATATATGTGAGAGTGGTAATATGGTAAAATTATGGGGGGTAGGGTTCAGCTCCTGCCTTGTGCTTATATTTCAAAATGCTGACAAGAGAATAGTATTTATGTTGGATCAGAATTGCAGTTGGTATGTTGGGATGATAAACTACAAGAACTATATTTTATTGCATTCACATGGTCCCAAACAGGACATGTATCTTGTTTTCACAAGGCAGAATATTAAAAAGCAGCATTCCAGAATTGTGGCTGACTGTGTAACAAAAAGTAAGCTCACCTAGAAACATTTAGCATCCAGGAAGTCTGGATGAGATAGCAGGAACTTAATGGTGTGCAAGGACAGCCACAAGGCTAGGCCTCAGACCGTTAGAAGGTCAGCAAGAGACTGATATTTCTTTACTGTAAATAATTTTTTATACAAGTTCCTGTAAATAATACTGTTTTCACAGCACAAATTTCTGCAAAATACCACAGACTGCATATATCACTTATTTGTAGCTTCACACACAAGCTACAGTACTCAGTCAATAGCTACTACACATTCCTTAGGAGCTGTGAGAGGGTTAACACTGGTCTCTAACCCTTTTGCTTCCTGGGACAAAGACAAGAGGGTGTCATTTTGGGAGCAATTAGAGCATAGCATCTGCATGCTTTTTTCCTTGATGCTTGTATTTCAGCAAAGAAAAGTCAGCTTTTCAAGTTAAGACATTCATCCTAATTTTGGATAGCTAATTTGTTGGGGAAAACTGTGTATTTAAATCATCAGACCAGCAGAACTGCACCCAAGAGTCCTAAAAGAATTGGAGGAAACCATATCTGACCCATTGATGTTCATTTTTAATAAGCCTTGGAATGCCACGGAGATTTCAGAAGACTAGAAGAGTGATATGTTGGCTGATAGTCAAAAATGTCAAGTGCGATGATCCAGGTGCATACAGGTCAGAAAGCCTAACATAAATCTCATGCATAAAAACAGAAAAGCTTACATTAGACTTATACTTTATAAAGAATTAGGAGAATTGGGATAAGATTAATATGAATCAGAATAGTTTTATATAAACTGGGTATTGTCAAACATGTCAGGTTTATGAAATATGTTGATGAAGCTAATTATAGATATGTTTTGTTGTTTATAATATCTTGCACTGTATTTCTATTTTCTATTTTTATTAAGCTGTTTTTATTTTTATACCTTATTGAATAGGAAAATACCAAATACAAATTTATTACTAATGCAAAAACCTTTTAACAATTAGAACACCTGCACACTACTAGTTAGATTAACAGTTGAGAAACCCAAGTGCTAAGAGCCAAATCATTAAATACTAATTAGAATACCATTACCATTCAAACTACCAATTATAATACCAATTAGTAACATATGAAGTATGTTGCCAAGGCTGCAACTGAACTCCAACTAGCTTCAAGCATCAAGGACAATAAAAAGTCCTTT
>NW_017728918.1:57642025-57660820 GCF_001723895.1 Crocodylus porosus | reverse complement strand
AATGCTGACCTCGTGAAGGAACACCTTGAGAAGCTGAATACCTGCAAGTCAGCCAGGCCTGACAATCTACACTCCAGGGTACTCAAGGAGCTGGCGAGCGTCATAGCCCAGCCCCTGGCACAGAACTTTGAAAACTCCTGGCGCTCTGGTGTAGTGCCCAAAGACTGGAAGGAGGCCAATGTGGTGCCTATCTTCAAGAAAGGGAGGAAAGTGGATCCGGCTAACTAGAGGCCCATTAGCCTGACTTCTATCACAGGGAAGATCTTAGAAAAGTTTATTAAAGAGGCCATCCTTAATGGACTGGCTAACGCCAACATCCTAAGGGATAGCCAGCACGGGTTTGTTGCTGGTAGGTCTGGTTTGACCAATCTCATTTCCTTCTATGACCAGGTGACCTATCACCTGGACAAGGGGGAAGATATTGATGTCATATATCTTGACTTCAATAAAGCCTTAGACCTGGTATCCCATGATCACCTCTTGGTGAAACTAGTCAACTGTTGCCTTGGGCCCACCATGATCTGCTGGCTGGGAAATTGGCTCCGTGGTCAGACCCAGAGGGTAGCAATTAATGGAAGTCACTCATCATGGTGTCCTGTGACCAGTGGGGTCCCCCAAGGCTATGTCCTTGGACCCATATTGTTCAATATCTTCATTAATGATGTGGACATTGGAATCAGAAGTGGACTGGCCAAGTTTGCTGATGACACCAAACTTTGGGGCAAAGCATTCACGCCAGAAGACAGGTGGGTGATCCAGGCTGACCTGGACAGGCTCAGCAAATGGGCGGATGAGAACCTGATGGTGTTTAACATAGAAAAATTCAAGGTTCTCTACCTTCGGAAAACCCCCCCACAGTATCTTTATAGGCTCGGCAGTGCTATGCTGGCTAGCACTACAGAAGAAAGAGACTTGGGGGTCATCATTGACCACAAGATGAACATGAGCCTGCAATGTGATGCTGCTGGCTTGCATCCAAAGATGCTTCTCAAGCAAATCCCAGGATGTCGTTCTTCCGTTGTACTCGGACTTGGTGAGGCTGCAGCTGGAATATTGTTTCCAGTTTTGGGCTCCACAATTCAAAAAGGATGTGGAGAAGCTTGAGAGAGCCCAAAGAAGAGCCACACGCATGATCAGAGGTCAGGAAAGCAGACCTTACGATGACAGGCCGAGAGTCATGGGGCTCTTTAGCCTGGAAAAGCACAGGCTCAGGGGTGATCTGATGGCCACCTATAAGTTTATTAGGGGTGACCACCAGTATCTGGGGGAACGTTTGTTCACCAGAGCGCCCCAAGGGATGACGAGGTTGAACGGTCATAAACTACTGTGAGACCGTTTCAGGCTGGACATAAGGAAGATTTTCTTTACTGTCCGAGCCCCCAAAGTCTGGAACAGCCTGCCATCGGAGGTGGTTCAAGGACCTACATTAAAAACCTTCAAGAGCAAATTGGATGCTTATCTTGCTGGGATCCTATGACCCCCGCTGACTTCCTGCCCTTCCTAAAGGAGACAATCTAGACTGATATATGTATTATAATATAAACTTAATTAAAAAAATTGTTTGTCTTTCACATGACATTTATACCTCTGTATTTACAAATAAATATTGTTTCCAACCAAGTTTTTCCTTAAATGTCAGAGATTTATATTCACTCTATGCAGCCATGTCTTGTTATCCCTACAGGACACATTTTTTCATATGGTTTCTTGCTCAGCGGGTTGAGTTATATATCACCACTTATGTTTCTTTCCTATGAGTAAGCCTAACTCAGTTATATTTTTAACAACCAATATAAAGCAAACCTTTTGTTTTACCATACTATTATCATTCATTAGTTTCTATTTTTACATGAATCAATCTAAAGTGTTTTACTGTGCAGCGTTTGAAATGGATAAGGCCTCAAGAGGAAATTAAGGTGTTCTGAAGGAGACTCCTGTTCCTTAGAATTAAGACACCTAATTGTCTGTGTGATGCTTGTTCCCCAGTGAATCCCTTTGTTTCTCTTTGGGCAGTTGCAGTTCGCACTCCAGACAATTCAGTTCCCTCACAGTTTGGAATCATTCTTCCAATAGAACAAGTGTCAGCATCACATTATTCCTTCTCTCTCAGGCAGGCCATTATTCTCAGGCATGAGAGAGAGTGGCTGTATCTACACATGTGAAACAGCATCATTTCATTTTGATGTCCATTTTGCTATTTCAAAGGGACAGTGTTTCATTTAATTGTTTTGTTTCGAAGCACTGTTCTGTTTAGTTTAGTCAAAACTGTCTTGCTGTTGTAACATGTTTCGATGTTTTGCCCATAAACTATAATGGGGAATCATGAAAATGCCTAAAACTTTGTTATTTCTTGCCTGATTTGGATGAAACTAGCAGGGATGGAAGCCCCTTTTGAGGGCATAAAGCCTGCCATATTTAAAGGAGATAGGTTCAGAGGTTTCCAGATATGTGCGCCAGATGGCTGCTGCTGCCACCTGGGACCAGTCCTGAGCGCAGCCCATGCCCGGTGCCGGGAAGACTGCTGCTGCTGCTGGCCCCAGCAGCCTTCTGTTGTGCCACACACAGATCTGGGGGCCCACACCCCTGGGAAGAGTCCAGCTGTGCTGTGAGGGCAGATTCAGCTCTGTGGGGATGGCGGAGCTGCTCAGAGCACAGCCCTGGCTCTCCCCTGCCTCCCACCACCGGGATGTGCTCTGAGCAGCTACACCAACCTTACAGAGCTCAGCCCAGAGGCAAGAGGTGAGGGAGAGCCAGGGCTGTGCTCCATCTTCCACCACTGGGCTGAGCTCTGTGGGCCTGGTAGTGCTGTTTGGAGCACAGCCCTGGCTCTCCCCCACCTCCCACCACCGGGCTGCTTCGAAACTTTAAATGTTTCAAAACTTTAGAAGTGTTTCAAGTGCTCTCATTTGATTTTGAAGCCATTTTGAAGCTTTTTATTTCATTTCAATTTTGCTGTTTTAAGTTTACAACGTGTTGAAACTGCTTTGAAATGAAACACTTGGCAAAATTTCTCACAGCCCTAGTGCTTAACTGCAGGGTAGACTAATTAGCTGTGGAGTAAAGTGTCACCATCTGTGTGTGTGCAATGCTATTAGGCCACAGTAACTTAATTCAAGCTGCTGTAAGATAGTACTGTCAGGGACAGAGCTATCTTATGGTGGTGTAATTAACTGTAATTAAACACGAGTTTAGGTGCTGACCACAGGTGTAAATTGCACCTAGTCAGCCCAGACAGCAGTGGCCCAAACTTCTGTCTGTTGCCTAGCCACACGGCTCCACACTTTTGGCACCCTCATGCCCCAAGCCAGTGCCTCCACCACCAAACACCACCACCTGGATCCTGGGGTTGACCCACCTGCCATGCTTGCTGCCAACTTGGGCCTGCTCTGCGCTGGCTCAAATTGCTGCCATTCTAGGAGCACATGTAGATGCTACATCCAGGTGTAGTTTACTCTAGTGCAAACTGCTTCAGGGTATATTGCTTCAAATCAATTGCACATATAGATGCACCTAGAAAGAGACTTCTTTTTTGTCATTTTCCTTACAGCTTCTGTCCTCTTCTCTATTCCTTCTAGCTAGAGAATCATCTCTCCTGACATTGTGGCAAGTATTTACATGTACCAAATTATTAATACCTTTATGCTCTTCAAAGTGTCAGGTCTATGCAGCCCATCTAAAGCCTTATGTTCTAATTCACAGAAAAGAAGAAGAAGAATATTCCATGGCTTGGGTGCAAGCTAAGGACTTCAAAGACCTATAACTAAGTTCCTGCTCTGCCAAAAATTTCTTCTCTGACTTTAGGTGAGTCTGTACAATAGGTAACTTTCCTAGCTCACAGTGAGGATGAGTTTACATATATTAAATGGTTATAAGGCTGTTTTTTAACAACCCAGGCTTACAGTTAATGAAATCTAGTTGAAAGAACTTTTCTTCTTGGCAAAACTGAGGCTTGGGTCTAAAGTTCATTGGATCTGTGGACTTCGAACAATGTTCTGAATGCCCTGTAAACAGGGACTGAGGTTATCTCAAGATAGAAAAAGTTTCCTCACAAATAGCTTTCTTCTTCCCCAAAAATGTTGGTTGGGAAGGAAGGAGGCATAAAAGATTTTACTGAAGAAGTAGTGAGGGTTCATTATCAGGACAGTGTATGGGGTAAGCACAGAAGGTGTTAAAGGAGGTCCTTTCAGAAGCTTGAATTTAGCAAACTGAAACTTTCATGCAATCTTGTGACCCTAGAAAAGATCTCTGGGCTATTGATGTTAATTTTTAATAAATCTTGGAAACTGAGGAGCTTCCAGAAAACTGGAAGAAAGCCAAAGAGTATAAAAGAAAGCCAAAGAGTCTCTTAGTCTGACATGGATCCCAGGGAAAATAATGGGCTAGCTCTTACAGAACTCAATATAATTATTAAAGCATAGAAATATAATTAATGACAATCAGAATGTTTTCATGGAAATAAAACCTTGTCAAATAAATTTGATATTACCCTTATGACAGTACAGGTTTGGTTCACGAAGATATACTACACCTGGACTCCTACATTTAACCTTACACTGCATTCTGTTATAATAATAAAAAAGCTCTCTGTGGAATAAAGTACCTATTAAATGGATTAAAAGATGGCTAACTAACAGATGTCAAATAATTACCAGCAATTGATGGTATATCTGTTCGTGATCCTGAAAAGATGGCTTCTTAGCCCAATGCTAGTCTTTCTATCCAAAGTTCTAGAAGAGAATTATGTCATACAACACAATGTATTTGGCTTGATGAAGAAATTAAGCTTTAACTGTATGGCCTCCATTTTGAGAGAGAAACATAACAGCCCTTTCTGACTTTAAAATCTTTGCATGTATAAGAACAAAGCAAAGTCACTTCCAGACCTGGGAAGCACAACTATAAGATTCACCTTGTAAACCCTTTTGTGAACCAAATTGTGCAGGATTAAGAGACTTATTTATATCCAGGAGCAAGAAAGAATGGAATCCTTAAGTAGCCAATACAGTAGCATTTTATTACCTAAAGTGCTATGCTGAAATGGGATTTTAATTCACTTCAAGTTACTAGATCTGTTCTTAAAAAATAATTTAGGCATATTTTGCAGTAATTTTGACTAGATAGCTCTACATCATTTTTTTAAGTTTAGGGCAACATCCAAAATAGTGTTACAGTTTGTAAGCACATTTTAATCTATTAACCAATAAGTCTGAGTAGGAAATCCAAACAAAGACAAAGGGCAGTATTTCTTTCAATGCAAGGCAGGGCTGTCCAAGTGCTAAATGGCCAGAGGCTGCATGATGTGTGGACTGTACCCGGAGGAACCATGTTCCCCAAGCTGTACACAATATAGGTCCTCCTACCTCACTTTGGTTTCACCATGTGTGTGGCAGCCCCAGCCCCAGGCCCAGCCTGGGCTCTTGCAGCAGAATCAGGAAGTGAAGAATGAGAAGGGAGAGGGAGCTGAGGGACCCCTACTGCTGTTGCAGCCAGACAGATAAGGGGAGCAGTGGCTGGGCAGGAGCCTGAGGGCTGCAAATTAATTCCTCCCATGTTGCATGTGGCCTGCAGGCCACCAGCTTAACAACCCTGATGTAAGCATGAAAGACTTTTATGGAGTCAAAACTGCTCCTGGGCCATTGGAGAAATTAATTGCTGAACGTTTTGTTGTAAACAGTTTTTGTGCAGTATTGATGCAATTGGAAGCCAACAAACATAAGAGAAGGCACTATGTATATAACTCAAAGAATTTACAGTTAAGCACCAGTGTGATGCTTTCAGCAGACACCCATATTTTCTCCCTAGTCCAACTGGTCCTAAATATATAAAAGATTGTGTGCTCAAAAAGGAAACAGAAACTTTTAGCAACAGTTCTACATTTTTCTAGTTAAAGTGGACTGTAAATTATCAAAACTGATTGGGAAATAGATCCATTCATAGAAATCAAATTGTTTGATTAATGACACATGAATGAAACATGTTTTCTAGTGCTACACACTGTTTGATAACAGATTTGCTTTATTTTTCAGTTTGCTGTTTATTCTGATTTACCAGGCACATTTGCACCACATCATAGTGGTCATATGTAGTTCATATAAACTACACTATGGTAATAAATTAACCACTGGAGATCACCTAGATGCAACTTAAATGTGATAACATTTTACTTTAAATTTTAGGTCGATATACTAAGTCTGTTTTAAGAGGATAAAAATCCCTGTTCTTTTCTCCTAAATCATGTATAGTGCTGCTGTGTACTAGCTTTCATCAGAGGTGGCTCCATTTCCATGACTGAGAAAATGTATTTCTTCCCTCTTTCCTACTTCCAGGATTGTTCTGAGTTTTATTTTATGTTGAGGAAGTGTTCTGCTACTCCTGGCAAAATGCTCCACTGAAACTTGTTACTACTACTACTACCACCACCACCACCACCACCACCATTACTTGAATTTCTAACAATGCCTTTAAAACACTGAACATTGACATTATTATTAATTTTCATGCTATTTTTAATATTTTATATTTCAAAACAAGTGGCATGACCATTATCTCTCCAGCAACCTATGTAACAGAGACACTTATGCAGAAAATGCAACCAACTTTGTTGCCACTATTGTGGAGCCTAGGAATCAGAAGTAGGTTAGCCTTGCAAATATGTACTACAGAGTAGTGATAAATACACTGGCTATTTCAGCCCTTGCCCAGCAGTTTTCTGCCAGTTCATTCATGAATAAAATCCCATCCAGATGAGTTCTGCCGAGAACAAAGTATGGAGCAGTGAGGTTTGTCCTATTTCTGCCATACATTAACAAAGGAGTTTTATTTCTCTAAGGAGAAGGTGGAGGCAACATACGGTCTTATATAAATATACATTTAAACTAAAATTTAGTTTGAAGTAAAGTAGGAGCACACTCCTATGTCTACTTGGCTGAGGCTGAACAAGCAACAGGAACATTAGTAAACAGTCTGAATTGTTGTTCAAAATTCAGTATGGTGATACCCAACACAAGAATTTGGAAACCATGACTCAAACTGGACCAGAACTAATAAGTGTATACTGTGATACAAGCTACTTCTTTCTTGAAAAAGGTAAAAATCTGACAGTCCCCTTTAAGGACTAAGTGGAAAGGAGAAATGGTATCATTTAATATGAGAGTTCATAGATTTCATAGATATTAGGGCTCGAAGGGACTTTGGAAGATCACCGAGTCCATGATCAAAGGTCAGGAAAATAGATCTTATGATGAGAGGCTGAGAGCTATGGGGCTCATCAGCCTGGAAAAGCGTAGCTTTAGGGGTGATCTGGTGGCTGCCTATAAGTTTATCAGGGATGTTCACCAGGATCTGGGGGAAGGTCTGTTCACTAGGGCGCCCCAAGGGATGACAAGATTGAATGGTCACAAACTCCTCTATGACCGTTTCAGGTTGGACATAAGAAAGAACTTCTTTACTGTCTGAATCCCCATGGTTTGGAATAGACTGCTGCTGGAGGTGGTTCAAGCACCCACTTTGAACGCCTTCAAGAGACACTTGGATGCTTATCTTGCTGGGATCCTATGACCCCAGCTGACTTCCTGCCCCTGGGGCAGAGGGCTGGACTTGAAGATCTTCCGAGGTCTCTTCCAGCCTTAATGTCTATGAAATCTATGACATCTGAGTTCAGCCCCCTGCCCCAGGGGCAGGAAGTCAGATGGGGTCAAAGGATCCCAGCAAGATAAACATCTAAATGTCTTTTAAAGGAGTCCAGAGTAGGTGCTTTCACCACCTCTGGTGGCAGTTTTTTCCTGGCCTTGGAGCTCAGACAGTAAAGAAGTTCTTCCTTATGTCCAGCCTGAAACAGTCTTGGAGGAGTTTGTGACCATTTGACCTTGTCATCCCTTAGGGCACTCTGGTGAAAAGGTGTTCCCCCAGATCCTGATGTGCACCCCTTATATACTTATAGGCAGCTACTAGGTCCCCCCTGAGCCTGCACTTTTCCAGGCTGAAGAGTCCCGTAGGTCTCAGCTTCTCATCCTAAGGCCTGTTTTCCTGCCCTCTGATCATGTGTGTGGCTCTCCTCTGGACTCTCTCAAGTTTCTCCACATGCTTCTTGAATTGTGGAGCCCAGAATTGGGTACAGTACTCCAGCTGAAGCCTCACCAAGGCTGAGTACAGTGGGAGGATGACATCCTGACATTTGCTTGAGAAGCATCTGTGGATGCAAGCGAGAGTTTTGCTCACTTTAACATCACATTGGTGGCTCATATTCATCTTGTGGTCAATCGTGACCCCCAACTCCCTTTCGGCCATGGTGCTAGCAAGCATAGCACTGCCGAGCCTATAAGCATGCTGCGGGTTTTTCTTCCCAAGGTGGAGTACCTTTCATTTTTCAGTGTTGAATGCATCAAGTTTTCATCCACTCATTTAGTGAGCCTGTCAAGTTAGGCCTGGATCACCATCCTGTCTATGGAGTAATTCCTAACAGATGTCCAGATAATTATCAACCTATACCTATGATTGCAAACTGTCATTTCTAATCTGATTGTCTGATGATTCCAAGCAATCTTTTTAGTAGGAGATGGAATTATGGAAGTTCACAGAATAGGTTTAAACAGAGATTCCCAAAATATAGTCCAGAGAGCCATGGCAAGAGGCTTACATAGGCACTGATCATTCCTATTTTCAATTAAAATTTTTATAAGGTGCATAATGATCTATAAGAGAGACAAGGTTGTTTGGGTGAATCTGATAACTTTTATTAAATCAACTGAAATAGTTGGAAAAATTTTTCTTAGCAAGCTTTTGGGTTTAAAAACCCTTTGTCAGGCTGAGAAACAATCTGCAGTTGGTGTGTGCTCTTCCTGGATGGAATGAATTGTAAAGAAGCCAGAGGTTGGTATGCAGGCAAGACAGGCAGTTGGTGAAGATGTAAATTGAGGAATCAGGGGGTGAGAGAGAGACTGGGGGGGGGGGTGGAGGGAGAGAAGAAGGGGGATGAATGTAGCAGGTAAGCAGTGAATTGGTACCTGGGGCCTAATAAAAGATATCGAATTCACCCAAAGAACCTTGTCTGCCTATGTCCTTAAACCTTAGGGTTAAGAGTGGTCAAAAAGTATGGAAATTACTGAGTTAAAAATGTCATGCTATCGTTCTGTAGAAGAGATCATGTAAGGACATGTTGCTCAAGTAAACAAGACCATGCAGCAGCTCATAACCAAATTTAAGGACAGGCTATATAGACTTTTTGGTTTTGTTAGAATTTTAATGTGGCTAAGCTCTGTCTGGTTGTTCATCAGGCTAAACTGACAGGCAGACAGGAAAGAGGTTTTTAACCCCACAGGCTCAGTGGGAGGTGTCAGGTCCCTGCATAGGCCAGACCTGGCCAAAGGGCCTAATCCAGCTGCAGGGAGTTGCACAGCCCAACCTTGATCCATTCGCCTGGGGTTGCGGCAAGGGTGGGTAGATGCAGGGAGGGGAGGCAGAATGAAGCAGCCCCAATCCAGATGTGTCCTGGTCCAAATCCAGTCTCAAATGAGCATGGGTGGAGAGGAAGGAGAGAGCCAGGTCAGCCCATTTCCAGATACACAGAGGGGTGGGGAATGGAGCAGTTCCAATTCAGATCTGAATGGTGTGGAGCAGCCTGACACCAAACCAGAGTTGTGGGGGTTTGGGGGTGCAGCCCAGCTTGATTTGGACATGCGGGGGGAGGGAGACAGCTATGATTCCATTGTACAGGCAACGCCTAGGTGGACTAGTGCTGGCTATATGGAGTTTCCACTGCTTCCCATTGCCATTGTTTTCTGACCCATAGAGGAGGTCCCACAGGCCAGATTTGGCCCACAGTCTGGAGGTTGAGCACCCCGATGTAACCCATAGCTTCTCCCTTCTTTCTCTAAAATTTTAGCTAGTGTGGTATGGAATCATCTGACTGCTGTTCAAAGGGTCTCAGACCATGTTCTTTTTTTACAGGATTTTCATTAAAATGATCAAAATGACAGTAAAGACTAAATAAATGAGCTCAGCTGTTGGGATATAGCAGATAGGCTTGGCAGCTGAAAAGCTGACAGTCCACTTAATTTTCACTTGAGTTGTATAGTTATCACATTTTATACAAACAACAAATTGTGCCAGAAAATTTAAATACAGTAGTATTTGAACATTTTTCTGTTGCTTTACAATTTGAAAACAAAAATGAGCTAAAATTAAAACCTTTTTTTTTTTGTTAATAAAGATTTTTTTTTTACCTATCCTACAGGAGTGCAAGGATACATTTTTTCTGTTCTCAAAAATCTAAGAGTAAAAGCATTTCTCTTACATACCTATCATAAAGAATATATGAATTCACTTTCAAAACAACTCAGAACCAATCTGATAAAAATGCATTTGGCTTCTGCATTCTTAAATATACTGTTGTACAGCATTCAGCTAGAAGTTACTAATGACATTCTGCTAGAGCCAGCCTTAGAGAAAATGGCTCCCTGCATGAACCTGTATTTGGTGCCCATCCCCCCAGGTGTTTGGCAGCAGCACTGCTACAGGCAGAGGCTGCCAGGAAGGGGCATGGGGCAGAGTCTAGTGGAGAGGTGGAACAGTATGGTGCACCAGGCAGGGAGACAGGTAAGCACTGCTGCTGCTGTGCAGGAGCAAGCAAGGCAGCTGGACTGAAGAAGGTGAAACCCCTCACATGTGCTCAGCCTGGCTTCTCCTAAACAGCAGCTGGAGATGGGGGATTGGCCATGGCGGGACAGGGGAAGAGCACTTCCGTGACTGCAGGATGCTTACACATGTATATGCATGTATTTTGTGCCCCCTGACTGTAAGTGCCCTGGGGGGTCATCCACCCCTACAGCTGACTCTGCACTTACCATCTATGTAAATCAGTTGGACCTCACTGTAAATCTCAAATGTATTCTTCTTTCTTATTATCTTCTTTTTTTATCACTTTGTACCCCTTTTTAAATTACTCCATACGATGTAAAGCTTCTAATTAGTAATTAAAAAATGCATATGCTTTCACTTGCGTTTCTAATAAAACCTTGAGTGTATAAATGGATTTGCTCCCCTACTTAATTAGATATAACATTCAAAATGCTGTTTTAAACTGTAGAATAACTTAATGCTTTTAGTGGAATAGCTACAGAAACAGGTAAAAACAGAAATGGGTAAAATGGCTTTAGGCTTAATAAAAATTGTGTTTAAAAGCTGGAAGCATCCTACTGCATCTTCTGATAGATGTATAAAATTATGAATAAACACTACAAGCCACTTACATATAGGGATGCACTGATAAAGATTTTTTGTACCAATGCCAATGTCCAATTATTAACCAGCCATATTGGCCAATACTGATTTGATTGCTGATATGCAACCAGGCAGCTTGAAGTGCAGTGTCCAGCTGGTAAGTCTGTAGGGGGAAAGGGGCATGATGGTTAGTGGATCAAGGCCCCTATGGTGAGAGAGGGGGTGGAGCTGAGGGAGGGGCAGGCGCTGCCCAGCTGGGATGGGGCAGAGTGCAGGATGGAGCCATGGGTGGCTCGTCCGAGGAGCATGGGGGGTGGAGGAGGGGCAGCTCCTGTCACTTTACACACCCCTGGGGGAGTCATGGGTGGCATTGTGGCGGGTCAGTAGGGGGCGCTCCTGCGTTGAGCTGCCCACCTCCCTGTGCCTGACCACCCTCCAGACTCCGAATGCCTCCCTAGGGGGCGCCTTATGCTTGGCCGACCCCTCTCCCGGAGCACACTCGCTAGTCTGGGGGTAACGTCGCCACCACCACCCTGAGAAGGGACTGTCTCAGCCCTGTGTCCTCGGGGAAACACAGGCCTAATAGTCCAACGGGTACTTGACCCGGTACAGGCACTTGGGGCACTTCCCCAAATCAAGGGGGCAAAAAGTTAAGTCTCCCTTAGTCCGCAGACCTAAGGGGTCTCTTAGGCATAATTTAGACCCACCCCTCAATAAGTCTCCCACACCAGTCAAAAAGGAGAACTTTATTGATTACAAGGGGTAGGGTAAACTAGGGTACAGGGTTGAGCAATATCTTAGAAATCCTAAAAAGCAAACAGTGTGGCTGAGGTAGCCTTTTGATTACACATCTGTGTTACTGCCAGCTAAATATCTAATCCGATTGAGTAGCTTACTCACAAGCATCTTCCAGAGTTCTCCAGTTTCCCCTCTGGAGTCTCGGGGTGAGAGAGAGAGCTAGGTTCAGATGGTAAGGCTTCTCTGTTTCCCCTGCTTTGCTGCTGCTTCACCTCATGGCCGAAGAGAGCGGGCCTCCTCTCCCCCCAACCTATATAGCCCCTGTAACCTCATTCACCTGGTCCAGTGGAAATCAGCCCCAGTTGGCTGTCAGCCAACCAATTTGAAATACATCACCTGTTACCAGGCAGATTCCAGCTCCCCAGGTAGAAACCCCCCACCCAGGTAATTGATGCAAGTCACGTAGGCAGAGGGAGCAGGTTTTCCCCCTCCCTCAGGAATGCAGCCAGCTCAGGTTACCTAAATAGACAGGCCGAGGGTGCGGTCCCCTGTTTGCTGGGCCCACCCTCATCAAATGGTTGCAGCTCAGAGATTTTAGTCACAGTGTCACAGGGCAGAGATTTTGGGGCGAAACAAGGTTGCTTTCTGCAACAGGCATATACCCCCCACATCTGTGCATGGGGTGAGGTCAGGCTACCCACTCCAGGCTTGGGGCTGGGGGCTGTGTCAGCCTCTTCCTGGTGGGGGGACTAGGCTGAGGCTGTGCTCAGGCCAGGTGGGATGGGGCAGGCAGTGGCAGTGGAGCTGGGTGGGGGACTTATGGGGGGTACAGCCACCCCAAAATTCACCATAGCCCCCCTCCCCACACTGCTGCCACTTGCCCTGCCCTGCCCCACCCCTGTCTGCCCCAAGTGGAACCCCAGCCCAGCCCCCCTGCTGGGAAGAAGCTGGCACAGCCCCTGGCCTTGAGTATGCAGTGGGCAGCCTGCCCTTGCCCCACGCACATATCTGGGAGGCAAATGCCCACTGTGCCTCCTCTAGAGGTGCACACAGCAGTGGGTGCCACCTCCCTGCCCCCCACATCTCCCAGACAAGCCATCCGTGGCTCTGTCCTGTGCCTTGCCTCAGCTGGGCAGCACCTGCTCCAGCCCCAGTCCTATTCCATCCCTCACCTCTATCTGCCCCACCCATGCCTCTTTCCTCCCCCCACCCCACAAACTTACCAGCTGGACACTGCTTTCCAAGCTGCTGGGCTGCATTCCAGGCTGCATGCATGCACATCCACGTGGCATTTGTTGGCAACATTATCAGCCACATCAGCCAAAAAAAGCCCATTTCCAATTATGTCTATTTTCCTTATATTGGTGCCTATACTATATGGACCAATGTATCAGCGCACCTGTAATTATGTAAAATATTAAATCAAAAATCAATATAGTGTTATGGTACAATCAGTTTCATCAAAAGACTTTATATGTTTTATCAAAGGATTATCATATTATATTAAAGAAAGACTGACCTACTAATTAAACAGTAAGATTACATCCCAGTCATTTAGCTGTACAAGTAATTTTTAATTTGCCAGTGCAGCAAAAAAACATAAACATGATTCATTCAAATGGTTACAGTTTCTTTTCTGTTCATACCTTGATTACCAGATCTTTTAAAGACCCAAAGGAATATTCAGTTTGACATATTTGTCTTTTGTATCAAAACAATCCCTATCAATAAGTTAAAAATGAGCAAATCCAATAGGGGGGCTTTCTTAGTACTTAAATATTAACTATATTATGTCATCGATTGATTTGGGAAACTATGAAAGCTTAAGAGGCCAAGTGACTTATTTTTACAGAAGAAACTTTCATTCTATGTATTTTTGCCTGACATTCTTTCCTCAGTAAAGCAAAAAATGAAGTGCAGAATAACACATTTGGCACCAATCATACCTTTTATGTCACACATCAGATTATAACATAATGATTAAGTGCTTCTTTCTTAGATTTAACAAGACAGATATTATAGGTTAAAGAAACTCCAAGAGCAAAATTCTGTAAGAGTCCAACAAATCAGAAGGCATTTGGGAGTTTGAGAGGCAACAAAGGAAAAGCAAGAAGAGAGAATGTTGGGCTTCTGAGAAGAGCTGGAGGATCTCTCCCTCTCTGGGGAAAAAGGTTACTAGGAGCCATAGTATATATTTTAGTACATGCAGCCTGCCTGTATTGATGCCAATGTATTCATGACAAGGTGTTGCAACTGTCTCAGTTAATAGTCAAGATTCTGCTTGTCACACCAGTTCACCAGAATGTATTGCAATGTTTTTCCTTCTGATAGGAGAATCAGAACAGTACATCAGCAGAACTGAGTTCCTGCTAGTCCAGGAACTACCTTAAACTGTAACACAAGACTACTGGAAATGGCTTGTGACCATGCCCTAAATGCTAGTTTTCTACATAGCTTCATAGATGTTAGGGTCAGGAGGGACCTCAGTATATCATCAGGTCTGACCCCCTGGCATGGACAGGAAAGAGCACTGGGGTAAGACAATCCTAGGTGCTTGTCCAGTCTCCTCTTGAAGACCCCCCAAGGTAGAGGAGAATACCACCTACCTTGGAAGCCCATTCCAGATTCTGGCAACCCTTACTGTGAAGAAGTTCTTTCTGATGTCCAACTTAAATCTGCTCTCCATCAATTTGTGGCCATTGTTCTTAGTTACTCCATGGGGTGCCCTAGTAAATAGAGCATCTCCTATTCCCTGCTGCCCTCCCCAATGAATTTGTAGGCATCCACAAGATCACCTCTCAGCCTTCTCTTGCAAAGGCTGAAGAGATCTAGGTCCCTCAGTATCTCCTTGTAGGGCCTTGCCTGCAGGCCTCTGACCATATTAGTGACCTTCCTCTGAACCCTCTCAAGATTCTCCACAAGCCTCTTGAAGTGCAGAACCCAAAACTGGACAGAGTACTTCAAGTGTGGCCTGACTAATGCCACATAGAGGGGAAGCATCACCTCACTGGACCTGTTTGTCATACATCTGCTAATGCATGATAAAGTGCAGTTAGCCTTGTTGATCACTTTGTCACATTGATGACTCACGTTCATCTTGGAGTCAGCTATGACTTCAAGATCCCTTTCCACTGCTGTGCTCCTGAGAAAGTCATCCCCCAGCCTGTAAATGTGTTCGTGGTTCTTTTTGCCCAGGTGCAGCACTTTGCACTTGTCTTTGTTGAACTGCATCCTATTTCATTCTGCCCCTTTTTCCAACCTGTTCAGATCCACCTGGATCCATTTCCTACCCTCTGGCATGTTAACTTTGCCCCATAATTTGGTATCATCTGTGAACTTGGACATGGTGCTCCCCACACCCTTGTCCAAGTCACTGATGAAGACACTGAATAGCCCCAGTCCAAGGACTGAGCCTTGCGAGACTCCACTGCCCACATCTTTCCAGTTTGATATCGACCTGTCCACTATCACTCTCTGGGTGCAACCCCTAAGCCAATATGCCACCCATCTAACTGTGTAATCATCTACATTACAGCCTGTTAGTTTATTTATGAGAACAGAATGAGACATTGTATTGAAGGCCTTTGTAGCAGGAGTCCTACTTTCGGAGCCCCTCTGGCCATGAGGCTCCACCCTCCTGCAATGGACCAACTGCCTGCTTACTTTCCTGCCACGCCTTGATCTTACTTGTGATTAATAGATGATTAGAATCAGTGGGAGGCTGCCCATTTTTATGCGCCCCGATGACAGGGGGCGTGTCTGCGGCTCCTTTTCCTTCCCTACACCGCAGCCCAAGCCTCGCAGATGGTGCTGGTACGATCTAACTTGGGCCGTGTTATTATGGCTCGGCCCTTCGTTTGCTCTCAGGGCTCCTCGTCACCCCTCCTCACTGCCCCCAAACTCCGGGGCTCCTCACTGCCCTCCTAGCTCAGAGGCTTCTCAATGCCCCCTCGTTGGGGCTCTTCGCTGCCCCCACTAGCTCCGGGCTGGGCCAATGCGCCCCCAAACAAAACTGCGCCCTCTCCGGTGCCAGGAGACCCCACGCTATCATGGAGCTCCTATGAGGCCTCCTTCAACCCCTTATAGTCTCACCTGGTCCTCTGGTAAAACAGAAAACACAGAACGCAAAGCTCCCCTGGGCTACAACATAAAAGCTAGACCATTCTGGTCAAAAATAGAAATCTCTCCTTACCAAAGAGAGAGAGAGAAAGAGTGCATCAACCCCCAGCAGGGACCAGGGGATGTTCCAACCGTCAGAGTTCTCCCCTTTGTTCTGGCTGAGTTCCTCCTCCCTCAGCTGCTGGAGGGGAACTGCCCTCCTGGCCTTCTGTCTGAGCTTAAGAAGGGCTAAGCTCCGCCCCTCCCTGGCTCTAGGCTTCCCTGGTTGCTAGGGCAACCAGCACCTGCACAGTCCTGGTGACTGGCAGCTGCGCTTCCCCCTTCCCACCACTAGGGGTCTCTCCCAAGCCATTTCTGCTCTCAGTCACAGGGCACCTGAGAGCTCTGCGACAGCCTTCTTAAAGTCTAGGTAGATGACAACTACCTTGACTCCTGCGCCTAAGCATTTTATGACCTGGTCATAAAAAGGAACAAGGTTAGTCAGGTAGAATCTATCTGCAGTTAATCCTTTCAGCATTATGAAATGAATGGAAAGGCAGGATATGAACTGGGCACTGTATTACTTTGGATAGGCTCATATTAGCTGCTTGGTTCTATTACCACAATCATCATCAGTGATCAAGGTTTTCCATTCACTGCAGAAAAACAGATGAAAACATAGATTTTCTCCTTTAACCAAGACAAAAGCAAATTTTCTGTTTTAAAGGAAAAAATCATAGATTTTTTTCCCTTTAAAAGGAGAAAAATGTGGGAAACCACAGGTTTACCTTTGCAGGCTGCCCAAGCTCTAGCCTGCAAGAGCTTGCAGGAAGTAGGAGGAGGGTGATCAGAGGTAGGGGGTGCCACATGCATGTACATGTGCACATGCACATGGAATCCAGGCAGCAGTGGAGAGCAGCTCCTGCAGCTCCCTCCAAATAAATCTACAGGGGTTGGAGATAAGGGAAGGTGGGGCTGAGAAGGCAAAGGTCATGCAGTGGGGTGGGTGGAAGGGGCACAGGCTGCTTACTGTGGGGGGTAGGGAGGCACAGGTGGGGGAGGGGAAACATACTTTCCTGACAAGCAGGGTGCAGGGCTGCAGCTGGGCCAGACCAACTCTGGGCAGGAACTGCCACTTTGGCCACCTGGGAGCAGTGGGGAACACAACTCTGCACCACCAGTGCTGCTGCTTCTGTGTCTCATCATGGCAGCGCAGTGCTCCCTCTAGCACCAGGTCCCACCCACTGGGCCATGGAGGTGGCTCTTGCCCAAAGCTGGTTTGGCTCAGCTGCAGCCCCATACCCTGATATGGGCATGGGGGCATGTGCCCCCCCATCATGTCACCTGTGCTCCCCCCTTTCCCCACACACTCACTCCCTTCTTCACACATGGAGGTGGGGGCACAGCAGGTCAAGAGTGAGAGGCACCAGCAGGGCTGGGGTGGCTGCGGGTTGGGAGTCCAGGGCACCAAGAGGGACCCTGGGGTGTGGATTGGGAATCAGGGGTACTGGCAGGGCCAGGGCACTGTGGCTTTGCAATGAGGGGCACCTGTAAGGCAGGTGGGAGGGGGCTGTGCCTTGGGAGTGAGAGGCAACATCATGGGCAGGGACAGGGCACTGGCATATCAGGGCTGCTCAGTGCCACAAAGTGTGTGTGTGTGTGTGTGTGGGGGGGGGGGAACAGCCTGCATCCTGGTGGGAGCTCTGATTTTCCATGATAAAAAACCCAAAATCAAATGCCAAAATTTTTAGGTATCTAGAAATTATTTTATTGAGGCACTGGTAGGCTTCCTAATTGCTTTCCAATTGTAAGTATATTAATAAAACATTGTGTTCAATGGATGCCTATATATCTATATCTGTATAGATCTATATACACATAGATCTAGTTCTATATAGACATATAGATATATCTATAGCTATCTATATGTGTATATAGATATAGACTATATCTATCTATAGAGAGAAAGAGAGATATCAACATATAGATCTCTCGATCTCTATTTACATATAGATAGAGATAGAGAGATCTATATATAGATATAGTAGTGTTCAATGGGGGGTTTTAGTAAGAGAATTTGCTATTTTTATCACAGAATTTGTGATTTTTAAACAGAGAAAACCAGGATCCCTGAATTATGATTATACAATTCAAAGATTGCAAATTTGCTTTCATTGAATTCTATTATGCTGTGGTTATACTTCTTTCAATACCTGAGCTTGCTTAAAGCTAGCACATTACACTGCAATTTGACATGTGGACAGTGCATTAGACTTTTGGTGCTGCCATCTAGGCCTCAGTGCTGCCAAAAATCTCCATTGCCCTTAACACACCCCTTCCAGCCCATGGGTCTCTCTTTCTGCAGTGCCTGGAGCAGTGAACTTCTGCCACAGCTGGAACAATTGTTAGTCATTCTTCACACTACTTGAGCTTGCACTGTAAGAAGCATATGAATGTGAAAAACATGTTTCTATCCATTTTTCTGCAGTGAATGGAAAACCTGGATCACTGATGATGATTGTGGTAATTGAACCACGCAACTAATATGAGCCTACCCAGAGTAACACAGTGCCTTATTCATATCCTGCCTTTCCATTAATTTCAGAGAACATTCCGTAATCATAAAGGGGCAAGATTTAACTTTACAAAGAATCTCACGTGTTAGTAAATAGTCTTTTGACCATTTTCATCTTAGGCAATGCTGAAGTACCTGTCACCATTGTTACCAGTCAGCTCCATGTT
>NW_017728918.1:57632341-57641925 GCF_001723895.1 Crocodylus porosus | reverse complement strand
GAAGGAACCCAACCCCACTGAACTGAGTCCTGCAAGATAGCTCCATTGGGGGTGAGGGCTTGCAGAAGGAAAAGATACAGCTCCGTATAGAAACACAAGTAACACAAGCAGCACATTAATAGAATTACCAAGACCCTAGCCCTAATAAATGACCACACCCCAAAGTAGCGGGCAAATCTGGTAACACCATAATACCCAGACACCAATTTCTATTATAGACTCATTACTGTCCTTAATTAAAAGGTATAATTTATTAGCATCAACTGAAAAGTGCTGGGATTTCTGAAATATGACTTTTGAGACAGCAGAACTTTTGTAATATGTAGATAGGATAATTAAGGATCATTCTAATAGTATGTATTATACTTTGAAGTGCTCATTGGTGCCTATCTGATACTATATTAAAACAGAATAATAGAACTAAGTAGAATAGAAAATAAAAATGCAAATCCTTCTCTCATCTTCAGAAAAAAATCACAAAATGTGTGAGAGGAAGGAAAATCACGCTGATATTGCCTAATATCCCAAAACATTTCTGTTAACTCATTCTGTTAAATCTCAGTTTAGTTTTTTCTAACAGTTTTTGGTTAGTTTTTTTTAACTCTATAAATGAGGGTTCTAAACCATACAGCTTTTCGAACAATCACATTATTCCTCTGAACAAAGGCTTGCAGTAACTTAATCGCTCTCCATTCCAAAGATTTTCTTAAATTTTATTTTTCACCTTGTTTCAATCAATCTCCATTTTCTTCTCAAGTTGGGCATGGTTCTACAGTTAGTCTCATAACTGTCATTGGACACACAATAAACAATAAATATTGTCTTATTCAATATGCCTTGCTGGGAGAAGAACTATTCTGAGTATTAAAATACTCATGTGGTCTCAGATAAATAAGGGCAGTTACATATCCCAGTACTGCAGGACATTTTAAATATATACAACAGAGGTTAAAAACCTTAAAAACCATCTGCAACCTGAAACTGTACAATGTATTAAATGTAGATGTTTTACGCAAAAAAAAAAAAAGAGCTGGGATTAGCTCTTAGTGAAGAACTAGGTGAATGATATGCATACAATAATTTTGAGCCAAACATTGATAGTTCTGTAGATGGTGGTCACATCTACAAGAGATGTTTACTGTGGCGTAGATGAATTAGGTCCACAGTAAATGTCTTGGCATCTACACATGCAAGGTTACTAGGCTGGAGTAAACTAATAAATTCCACAACAGGGTAGTACTTGTAACTATAAGTACTACCTTGCTGCAGAGTGTTTTACTCTGCAGCAATGCACACGTAGACACTGAGCCAGCTGGCTGTGGCACAAGGGTGATTCAGTGCAGGGGCTGCCTGTCAGCTAGCTCCTCACTGGAGCACCCTTGTGCCGCATCCAGCCCCTCTGAAGCAAGTTAAGCCAGGTCAGCAATTTGAATGTACACCTGGTAGTTTATAAGTATCAGAGTTTATTGCTTCGAATTAATCGCATGTGTCGATGTGCCCAGTATTTGTTCTAACATACCAGCCTGAAGTCTAATATTAATAATAAATGCTAATAAATGACAATCTGAGAACATAAATGGATGAAAAGGCAGCAATGGTTGTTTACCTTCTTATTTTCAGTAATACATTAGTGCAGGTGCAGAAAGATCTTTTCAAACACTGCAAACTAAGTAAGGAACTATGTATGGAAAAAGGGAGTTGAAAGACTATGATAGTTTATGGAGTGATCAAAAATTGGAATGCTCTTGTTTGATTCATGGGGCTCAGGCTTCACTTAATTCCTGTGCCCAAGGTGATTTATTGTTTTAGGTCTTAATGCCCTCTGCATTTGCCTACAATTTCATTGCTTCTGTTTCAGTCTGTACACTTGGACATTTTTCCTATGATGTGGTCCCTGGACATATCTACAATGGAGCATCAAGCAGACAAGTTTATAGGCGCAGTAATAGTTGAGATCCAGATTGACTTTTTCCATTACAGCTTTGCATCCTGTTATCTTCAGTTGCTTTTCCTTTGAGTATTAGATTGCAGTTACTTGGAAACAACTAACAGGTTGAGGTGACCTGGAACATTTTGTGAATTCCATGTGAAGACTAGGAACTCCGTAAGTATTATGTAGGATTGTGTGGGAAGTCTGTACCCAAGTTGCAGTAAAACATCAAAGATCTCTGTCTGCTCTTTTGTAACTAACTTTCAAAGATTAACCTAGCAGAAACAGAATTTTAGAAAAATATGACTTCTGCATAACTGGTGATTTTAAAAAATAACTCTATGTTAGAAACTAAGTAAAAAGGTCAAAGCGTAATGAAGGCAAAAAAGTAGCTATACAAGTACAACAAAGATTTAATTTAAAAAAATTGGCCAATATCTTTTCTATTAGCTTTCAATCTTTAAGTGATCCAAATGCCAAAGAAAAATGTAGCAAAATCCTTTTGCCTGACTTGATTTTCAGTTTTAAATTCCACATTGGATAACTTTAGAGGCTTGAAGAAACAGAAAGCTCAGATCAGAGTGAGTATTAGCTAGACTAGATACAATAAAAATTGATGCATATCAGTAGAAATAGAATAAGAACAGAAACAAATTTAAGAATACTCTACTATTTAGACATTTGAAAAGTCCATTGACTTCCCCCCACAAGAACTGCCTCAACTTCTTTTAAAAAGTCATATTACGTAGTGCTCTCTTGGGCTAGGGACAGACATTAAAAAATCCTGAGCCTGAATTGATTCAATCTTTGCAGGTTAGTCTAACCTGCAAAGCTTGAACTGATCTGGATAGACATTCCCTTTTCATTCCAGAAATAGAGGCACATGCCTGCAGTGGCTCAGATTAGAAACTAGGGGGGCAGGGCACTAAAGCAGCCCTCACTCCCCTTCCACAGTACTGAGCTGAGAGGGGGCATGGCCAGGCCTCGGTAGGATGCTCTGATTAGGGAGGGGCGTAAACTCCCACCCTGCCTGCACCATCCCAGGTTTTTCCTGCTTGCTGCTCAAGAGGCAGGAGACCCCAACTCCTGGCCAGACCCAGCTCCTGGCTAGCACTCTGAGGCAAAGGGTGTGTGTGCAGTGCATGCATCTGTTGATGATACTGAGCTTTATAATTTCCCTCTCCCTCCTTCTCCATATGTCTACAAAACTGACATGTAAGGGAGCCAGCAGGGGGCTGATAACACAGCATTTATCAGCCCATCAACAAAACAAAAGCCTCTCTCATTAGTTCATGCACTTCTTAAACAGCTTTTTCCAAGGAAGGAATGGAAGGGCATTACCAGCTGGCCTTTGATTAGCTCCAAAAAGCCCAAAGAGACACTGTTCTGACTGCCTGTCCCAATGAAATTGGAGAGACACACACACACAGACCTCTCAACATTAACTAGCATACCAGATGCCTAGGGTCCATGGGGCTGGGATCTGTGTTGTGGGAGATGGAAGGGAGGGAGGAAGGGAGGGATGGAGGTGGAGATCCCTGCTTGAGCAGCAAGCAGTGTGAGGTGGGTGGGGAGGGGGAAGCAAGGCAGATTGCTGTGCCTACAGTCTCTGCAGAACTCTGGCTTGGGAGTAGAGGGTCAGGGCTAGCCTTGCTCTCTGAAGCAGACAGCCCAGGCCAGGGTTGCAAAGCATCTGGGATGCTGGGGGACTCTGGTATAACTTAAACTAGGAAGGGGTATGGGACAAACATTGCATAAACCAGTTGATCCAAATCAATTAAGTCTGATACTACAGTCCACTAGGTTTATCTTAAATCAGTTTTCACCATTTTGGCTAGGGACAGACATTAAAAAAGCATGAGCCTGAATTGATTCAATTTTTGCACATTAGTCTAACTTGGCTAGGCTAAATCAGTTTTGTAACCGGACAGACATCCCAGAAATGCAGGCACATGCCTGCAGTGGCTCAAGCTAGAAGCCAGCAGGGGGGAAGGGGGCACTAGAGCAGCCCTCCCTTCCACAGCACGGAGCTGAAGGTGGCATGGCCAGGCTCTGGCAGGAGCTCTGATTAGACCATCAGGGAATTAATAACAGTATTTATCACCTAATTAAGAAAATAACAGAGGGACATTCCCAGCTACTTATTGATTCTGCCTGTTGATTCAACAAGCTGCCAGGAAGAGATGGCCTCCACCTCTCTCCGCTGGGGAGGAGGCTCTTCTCAGTCAGACTGGCTGACCTACTCCACTGGACTTTAAACCAAGCCCACAGGGGGATGGGGGGACTACCACCACTGCTGTTCCACTGAATGGCCCTTGCAAAGCCAGCAGGCCAAGGCACTTAAGAGATCCCACCCCAGCCCTAGCCCTGGAACAAAATGTAGGCAGGGCAAGGGGATATTTGCATGTCTATACACAAATGCCAGGAGCCTGGGGAATAAACAGGAGGAACTTGTTCTCCTGCTAAATGCAAATAACTATAATGTCACTGGGATAACGGAGACCTGGTGGGACTCCACCCATGACTGGACCATGGGTATAGATGACTATACGCTGTACAGGAGGGGTTGAGTGGACAAAAGGGGCGGGGGCGTAGCTTCCTATGTCAAGGAAAGCTATGCGTCCCTGCAAGCTGACATTGGCACCCATGGTGGATGACTTGAGACCCTCTGGGTTAAAATCCATGAGGAACACAGCACAGGGGATACTATGGTGGGGGTCTACTACAGACCCCCTACCCAGTCGAGACCTTGACAGGGAGTTCACCAGAGAATTGCCTGAGGCTGCATGATCCCAGTGTATGGTTGTCATGGGAGACTTTAACTACCCACACATCTTGTGCGAGGAACGCTCGGCCAAATCCAAGTGGTCGCAAAGCTTTCTCTCATGCGTGGATTACTGCTTTCTGATGCAGGAAGTCTACAGACTGACAAGAGGTAAAGCGCTGCTTGACCTCATAGTGGCAACCAGGGATGACCTAATCAGCAACTTAATGATTGAAGGGAAGCTGGGTGACAGTGACCATGATCACCTTCACCATCTGCTGTAAAGCTGGTAAGTCAGTCAGTAATAAAGAAGTCCTTGACTTCAGGAAAGCTGACTTTGACAAGCTAAGGAGGCTTGTCAGAGAGGCCCTAAAAGGCCACAACCCAATGGTAAGGGGAGTTCAGGACAAGTGGTTGCTCCTCAAGGGAGCGATCCTGAATGCGCAAGCAAAGTTCATCCTGTCTCAGAGGAAAGGCAGCAAAAGGGCACAGCAGCCTCCTTGGAACTCCAGGGAACTGGCAGACCTACTGCATCTTAAAAGGAAGACCTACAAAGGATGGAGGACTTGAACTGCCACCAAGGAGGAATACTCTGCTCTGGGCCAGACCTGCAGAGAGCAAATCAGGAAAGCCAAGGCTGCGATGGAACTCCAGCTAGCTACAAATATCAAGGAAACTAAAAAGTCCTTTTTTAGGTATGTGGGGAGCCGAAGGAAAAGCAAGGGCAACATTGGACCCTTGCTAAACCAGATGGGGCAACTGACAATGGATGCCCAGGAAAAAGTGAACTTGCTAAATGGGTACTTTGCATCAGTTTTTCACCAGTCCCATGGGATGGCCCTGCCCACTATGGGTCAGGGAGCCCCAAGTGAGGGAGATTCCTGCCCTCCATTGAAGCTTACCTCATGAAGGAACACCTTGACAGGCTGGATACCTTCATGTCAGCTGGCCCTGATGGGTTACACCCAAGGGTACTCAGGGAGCTGGCGAGCATCATAGCTCAGCTCCTGGTATGGATCTTTGAGAGTTCGTGGTGCTCTGGGGAAGTGCCCGATGATTGGAAGAAGGCCAATGTCATGCCTATCTTCAAGAAAGGAAGGAAAGTAGATCCGGCAAACTACAGGCCCATCAGCCTGACCTCTATCCTGGGGAAGGTCTTGGAAAAATTTATCAAAGAGGCTATCCTTAACAGACTAGCTGAAGGCAATATCCTGAGGGATACCCAGCATGAGTTTGTTGCGGGTAGGTCTTGCTTGACCAATGTCATTTCCTTTTATGACCAGGTGACTTATCACATGGACAAGGGGGAAGAGATCAATGTATATCTTGACTTTAAAAAAAGACTTCAATCTGGTATCCCATGATCATCTCTTGGCAAAACTGGCTAACTGCAGCCTTGACCTAACCACGATCCGCTGGCTGAGGAATTGGCTCCGCAGTAGGACCCAGAGGGTGGTGGTTGATGGGAGCCAGTCATCTTGGTGTGCTGTGAACAGTGGGGTCCCTCAAGGCTCTGTCCTAGGGCCTATACTATTTAACATCTTCATCAATGATGTGGACATTGGTGTCAGAAGCAGACTGGCCAAGTTTGCCAACAACACCAAACTCTTGGGTAAAGCATCCACATCTGAGGACAGGAGGGTCCAGGCGGATCCAGGCAGATCTTTACAGTCTCAGGAAATGGGCGGACGAGAACCTGATGGTGTTCAACACCGAAAAATGCAAGGTTATCCACCTTGGGAGGAAAAACCCGCACCATGCTTATAGGCTCGGTAGTGCTACGCTGGTCTGGTTAGCACTATAGATGAAAGGGACTTTGGGGTCATGGTTGAGCACAAGATGAACGTAAGTCTTCAGTGTGATGGTGCGGCTAGTAAAGTGAACAAAATGCTGGCTTGCATCCATAGATGCTTCTCAAGCAAATCCTGGGACAACATTCTCCCATTGTACTCAGCCTTGGTGAGGCCGCAGCTGGAGTACTGTGTCCAGTTTTGGGCTCCACAATTCAAAAAGGATGTAGAGAAGCTTGAGAGAGTGCAGAGGAGAGCCATGCACATGATCAGAGGTCAGGAAAACAGACCTTATGATGAGAAGCTGAGAGCCATGGGGCTCTTCAGCCTGGAAAAGCACAGGCTCGTGATCTGGTGGCCACCTATAAATTTATCAGGGGTGCTCACCAGAATCTGGGGGAAAGTCTGTTCATCAGAGTGCCCCAAGGGATGACAAGATCGAACAGTCAAAAACTTCACTGCAAGTGATTCAGGCTGGACATAAGAAAGAACTTCTTCACTGTCCAAGCCCCCAAGGTTTGGAATAGACTGCCACCGGAAGCGGTTCAAGCACCCACTTTGAGCTCCTTCAAGACATATTTGGATGCTTATCTTGCTGGGATCCTATGATTCTTGCTGACTTCCTGCCCCTGGGACAGGGGGCTGAACTTGATGTTCCTTTGGGGTCCCTTCCAGCCCAAATGTTTATGAAATCTATGAAATCCTAAAACGGTGCATCTTGCCATACATGTGTGGCATGACAGGAGGTGGGATTGTTAGGCTAGGAGAAAAGTTTCCATTGTGCCATTAAGTGAATGTGTGCCAGAGGCCTCAGATTATGGAGAGATGCACTAATTACAGAGAATTAAAGGATATCAGAGGAGTCTTACCATGTTACCTGGGGTGTGATAACTGTGTTTTGGTTCTATCCTGTGATAAGTGCAAGCTAAATTAGGCAACTTACCTCTGAATAAAACAAGGATATGTTAGCATGTTACTAAACTTTTACTTGCTACAGGAGTATAACAGATATACAAACAGCTACCTCAGAGCAGGTAATGAATGGTAAACTGTGTCCTCCCCATTTTATTTTATTTTTTTTGTTATTCATGTTAAAATGTTTATGTTTTATGCTGTTACTTTGGATGAACCATTAAAAAAGATTAAAAAGGAAGAGCTTTCCTAAGATTAAAATATTATAAAGTATGTATCTTAAGTCTCTAACTAAGAAATCCCGATTATGAGTTCTGTGCCTATTTGCAATTTGTCTTCTCTGGAATTTCTAAAAAGTCATATTTAAATTTCATATTAATATTTTGGAAACTTCTCTATATAGCATCTGGTTTTGGACTAGTAATTACTAATGATTAATCCATGTGCCTATATAATAGAAGTATAGACAAAGAGGGATTTAGGACTTCTGAGAAAAAGAAACTGTTATCCATTTTACAGTGCTGATCTTTTCATGGAAAAGCTACTTACATGAAACATACCTTTTTGTACATAATTAATCATTATATTCATGTATTTGTTATTTTTTCCTGGCAGCAGTGCCTTTCCTAAATTTTCTAAATATTGCATGAGAATAATCAATGTGTGTAATGTACATTTTTATATATGGGACAAAACATTTATTTTTAGACTGGAACATATCAGGGTGAAGCTTATGAATCCAGCACTAACATCTTCCTGCCTCTTACAACACTAAAAAATTCAAAAAGAAAGAAACACCATTACGCAAAACTGGTTGCAGTTTACTCAGGGGCACCTAAAGCAGTAAGTTACTCTGAAGCTTACTCAAAACAAGGTGGCAAGGGAAAAAATAAATGTCTCTTCTTCCTACCTTCCTCACACATACTCAACTAGTTAAAAACTTTGTAAGCCAACTAGGAAAAGGAAAACCAACACATCAAGCGTAGTTAAATAAGAAAGAAAAACAGCAAAAAGCTAACAAAGGAGGCAAGGTAAATGAATAATAATGTAATAATGTAAATATGTATTTTCAATATTCATATTTTGAAACTGAATCAGAAAATTTCATTTCCCCTCCCTAGATACCTCTGAAGAAATCCAAAATATCTAAGACAAGATCATGAAGTTTATGTTTGTTGACTTCTGATAAAGCATTACAGTTTTGTGGCAAAAATTATGTGCAAAGTACTACTTTACACAAGGCTGCTAAACTGTAATTTGAATCAGCATTTCCTAAATTAACAACCCTGAAAAATTAAGCCCCCTATTTATCCACAGTGTACATATATCACAATCTGTACTGCTGAAAACTTCCCTACACTATATCCTGATTATTATTTCCAATCAAAATCGACCCAGGGGGTTCTGCATTTAGAAGTGAGATATTCACGATCAAGGCCTCTCAACTCAGGTTTTGTTTAAATCTATACTCATAATGAAATGCAGAATAGTTATTGTCCAAGTTTTTAGAGACTATGCATGTAGGCTCAGATGCAAATTTAAAACTTAGCAGTTAATATATGCCAAAGTTAAAATGTTCTGCAAGTCCAAGTTTTACACATTGGCAATGAAGTTGAGCTATTAAAACAAAGATGCTTCAGATTTGAACATAAATAATTTTTCTAAATATGTACTAATTCTCATGGTGGAAGAATGTCAATCCAAATGAGATCTTGCCTTATCTTTTTCTACTGCTTTCCATCTTCCTCTCCTTATCTATTGCGGAAGTGCCATAAAAGTAGATGGCACCTGCTTGTTTAAAAACTATTGTACCTACAACTTCTGATGGGTTGCAGCTGAGCTAATCACACCCTAAAGGACAGATAACTAGGAAAACAATTGACAAATCCATTCACTTTCTGGATGCAGCTGAAGAAGGCATAATTAATTGCTTAGATAACAGAAAATAAAGTGTGGAGAAAAGTATTGTTTTTCTAATATATTTTACTAGGAGAAAATATTCTTACCAGCTAATACTGAGCTATCTCTGTACAACATGACTGAGTTTATGTGTTGATATGAAAACAGAGAGCGAAAGAGAGAGACAAAGAGAGAGACAAAAGCAGATAAGGTTCTTTGGGTGAATCTGATATCTTTTATTAGACCAACTTAAATAGTTGGAAAACAATTATTAAGCAAGCTTTTGGGT
>NW_017728918.1:57625379-57632241 GCF_001723895.1 Crocodylus porosus | reverse complement strand
GTCAGGCAGGTTATAATGTGTCATAAATCCAATGTCTATATTTAGTCCATGATTTTTAGTATCCAGGAGGTTGATGAAGTAGAGTTCATAGGCTCGTCTCTGGGAAGTGTTTTGTAAGTTTCCTTTGAGGATCAGGACTGAGAGATTGGAGAGAAAGTGGTTTTCTTGTGAGAAATATGCCCCCACAGGTAATTGGGTATTCCTGTCTTTGACAGATTTCCAGTGGGCATTCATTCTGGTGCACCGTTGTTATTTGGTCTCTCCTATGTATTTTCCATCAGGGCATTTGGTGCATTGGATGAGATATATAACATTTTGGAGGTGCAGCTGTAAGATTTGGGAATGCTGATGGCTCTGTTGTGGGGTGTAGTAATTGTGGGGGTGGTGGAGATGTGTTGGCAGGTTTTGCATTTTTTGTCATGGCATGGTCTGGATCCATTTGGTGTGTCTAAATCATGGACTAAATATAGACATTGGATTTATGACACATTATAACCTGCCTGACGTCTGACTCCCCAGGTATCTCTCCACTATTCATCCCCCTTCCCCCCTGCCCCCCAGCCTGTCTCTCACCCATTGACTCCTCACTCTACATTGTCACTGTCTTGTATGCAGCCCAGCCCGGCCTCTGGCTTCTTTACTTGTCATTCCATCCAGGAAGAGCACACACCAACTGCAGAAACTTCCTTAGCCTGACAAAGGGGTTTTGAACCTGAAAGCTTGCTTAATAATTGTTTTCCAACTATTTAAGTTGGTCTAATAAATGATATCAGATTCACCCAAGAACCTTGTCTGCCTATGTCCTTAGACCAACACAGCTACAACCTACACCCCTGTAACAGAGAGAGAAAGAGAACTTTTTCTGATTCTGGGAAAGGAAGAAAGAATGTTGCAGTGACTTAGAAAGAAATGGGCTAGTGTTGCTTTTCATATTATTAAATCCAAATCATAGTCATGCCCATACTCATACCAGGGGAAGGAGATAGATAGATAGATAGATAGATAGATAGATAGATAGACAGATGTAAAAAGCATACTGCTTAAAACACGCACACAAACACAGAGATGCAAACTTGGAGAAACAGATTGCATGGGGGAGTAAAAAACAAAAAACAAAATCTTTCCTGGTATACTAGGCCATCCTACTGCATTAGGTTATAATGATGGTAACCATTTTACCCTGGTTGGTTTATTGTACCTGTACTATTCATTAACATCACAGGATGGATCACTACAAAAGGAAAAAAAAAACCCTGTCTGTCAGTGAAGAGATTCCAGTGAGATTTAAGGTAAAAACAGGCTGGGCTTAATTTGGGGCTGATTGTCCTGGGATTTGACTGGCATCACAACAGGTGCAGGATAGTCATTTACATGCACAGTTTGAATAACAGTTACCTTGAATTAGCCACTACTGTTCCAGGATAACAGTATGTAAGGTGAGACAATAGGGTTGCCTTCGTCTTGGGAGAAATACAACATATCTTTTTAGCTTTATAGGTTAATGCAGGAGTAACCTGAAAGAATGTAATAATTCAGTAGCTACAGTGCTTGGACGTACATAAAATTGGTCTCATAGAAGCAATCCGAGCACCAGATTCTTTTCCACCTATTAGGCATTCAAGTTGACTTTAGCACCTAAATGAGATTCTATTCCACCACGTTTGAGTTCCTGAAAAATCCATTCTTCATATACTTCTGTAACACACTGTCATCTTACCCTTATGACCAAGTCTCACAAAAGCAGTGAGGAGGAGCAGGATCTGCCCCCCACCCTTCTGCATTAACATTTTTTTCAGGGACTTTGGACTGTGTGAAATGGGATTGCACATAAATGTCTAAGGCTACAAGCAGATGTCACATTCATCCTTGGATAATACATTTTATCCCAGAACAAAGTACAAGTGTTCATACAGCCATGTCTGTTGTCATAAAAAGATTCAAGGAATAAGAAGTGATAAAGGTTTATCCATGGGCAGATCTCGGATTTTGAAAATGGGGGTGCTGACGGTGTGGCACATCATCAGATACAACACAATACATATTTTTCTCCAGTTAAAGAACAGCTAGAAGCTTTATTGATATGCTAGGGGGCTAACACTATATTATTCAGTTTGAGACCAAAGGAAAAACAAATATAATTATTCCAATGTGCACTGATTTGATAGATTATAAAGTTAAAAAAAACACAAAAAACTAGGCAAAATAGTTAAAAGAGATTGTGTGATTAATCCTGTAGTCATTATAGTTAAATATGTGCATAGATTAATAGATTCATAGATGTAGGGTCAGAAGGGACCTTGCAGATCTTCTAGTCTAACCCCCTGCCCTGGGCAGGAGAGAAAACTGGGGTCATATGACTCCAGCTAGGTAATCATCAAGCCTCCTCTTAAAGACCCCAAGGTAGGAGACAACAATACTTGCCTTGGAAGTTGGTTCCAGATCCTAGCTGCCCTGACTGTGAAGTAGTGCCTCCTGATGTCTAGTCTGAACCTACTCTCCAACAACTTATGGCCGTTATTCCTTGTTACTCCGGGAGGCACTCGGGGGAACAAGGTCTCTCCCATTCCCTGCTGGCCCCCCCAGTAAGTTTATAGATGGCCACCAGGTCCCCTCTCAGCCTTCTCTTGTGAAGTCTGAAAAGGTTAAGGTCCCCTAGCCTCTCTTCATAGGGTCTGCCCTGCTGCCCCCGATCACGTGAGGGGCCCTCCTCTGGACCCTCTCGATGTTGTCCACATCCCTCCTGAAGTGTGGTGCCCAGAACCAGATGCAGTACTCCAACTGTGGCCTGACCAGTGTCACATAGGATCACCTCCTTGACCCTGCTCATGATGCATCGGTGGATGCACGACAAGGTGCGATTAGCCCTACCGACCATGTCCTTGCATTCATGGACCATGTTCATCTTGGAATTGATAATGATTCCAAGATCTCTTTCTGTCACTGTGCTTTCGAGAAGAGAGTTCCCCAGCCTATAGGTATGCTGCTGGTTCTCACTGCTCAAGTGCAGCACCCTGCACTTGTCAGTATTGAAGTCCATCCTATGCTCATCTGCCCACCCCTGTAACCTGTCCAGGTTTAGCTGTATCCTGTCTCTCCCTTCTAGTGTGCCCACCTCACCCCAAATCTTGGTGATGTCCATGAATTTAAACAGGGTGCTTTTCACCCCCTCATCCAAGTCGCTAATAAAGAAATTGAACAGTATGGGCCCAAGGACCAAGCCCTGGGGGACTCCACTGCTCACAGCCCTCCAGGTTGAATATCACCTGTCCACCATCACTCTCTGAGTGCGGCCCCTCAGACAATATGCTATCCATCTGACTGTGTAGGCATCAATGCCACAGTTGCCTAGCTTTTTAATGAGAATGGGGTGGGAGACAGTGTCAAAGGCCTTCCTGAAGTCCAGAAAGGCTACATCCACCGCAACACCTGCGTCCAATGATTTTGTGACCTGATTGTAGAAGGCAATCAGGTTGGTCTGACAGGACCTGCCCCTAATGAAACCATGCTGGTTATTCCTTAGCATCATCCCCACTGCTGGGCCTTCACAGATGTGCTTCTTGATAATCTTCTCAAAGAGCTTCCCCAGAATCGAAGTAAGACTAACAGACCTATAGTTGCCCGGGTCCTCTTATTCAGATTCATAAAATTAAATCTAGCCTTCTCGAGCATCCTGACAGTGCCTCTGTTATTTCACTGTCAGTTATTTCTCCAGCTAAATTAATAATACCACACCTGAGTTAAGGTTTTTACCTAGAGCTAAAAAGAGTCTGCGGAGTTTGACATAGAAAAGAGACTTTATGAGAAATGGCTAACAGACAGCAACATTGCAGAAGTAAGGACAGTTTAAATAGTGGAACATGAAAAGATTAATTGGAATCAGGGAAATAACAAGTAGCTATGAAGTCAATGGAACTTTTCAGCACTGCCTGAACAGCAATGTGACTGTCCCTCCTAGGCAGTTGGTTTTAAAGTTTGGGTGAAGCCAGGAATCAAAAGGAGGTGAAATTGCACCAGTGCAGCCTGATAGATCTACACTTCAGTTTATCCTGGGGCATGCAAAGTATGTCTGAATATTTATCCTGGGATTGCATCCCATGAAGACAGCATGTAAATTATGTTCTTATGTGCATAGGGTAGCCATGGACATTCAGTCTTCTGAAGAATTCTGTTTGAACATCACCTACCCTCATAAGGACCACTGTTCCTGTCACTGGCTTATTTCCTTGTTCCATTCATTTGTAGAATGTGTGTTGAGTCTATAACTTGTACAGTGTTGTAGAAGCAGGAGAGACTTCCCCTTTTAATGTTCCTAACATTTCAATACAGAAAGTCAAGATTCATTCAAATATGGTGGGAACATTCTTCTCATCATCTGTACTTTATCCCAATTCCTAAGTCTCTTCTGTAGCATTCTCATCACAGAAAGTAGCAGATATAATAATAAGCACATGTCCCATGTTTTTGAGCAGATAACCTTCATTATGCATTATACCATCATGGAATTAGAGTGCCAAATAATTCTTTGTCATGTAAGAGAGTAGGTGATAAGTTTGATAAGAGTTCTTTGTCAGCAAAGAACATTATACTCTCTCAATTGTTATCAGCAGTTTCCTTTTGGCTGCATTTACCATACATACGATACATTTACTAATGTTTCGATTTAATATACATTTTAATAAACACCTAAGTAGTTAATATTTTGAACTGCTTAACAATACCATATTGTTGAATTGATATTACGGAATGACTTTTTAAACCACAGTAGTTAAATACTACTTAGTGGCTGCATCTACATGTGTACTCAACTATAGAGTAGACTAATTAGCAGCAGAAGAAAGCATCACCGTCTATGTGCAATGCTACTAGGCAGCAGTAAACTAATTTATACCACCATAAGATAGTCCTGTTGGGAACAGTACTGTCTCATGGTGGGTTAGCTGACTGCAATTAAATGCATGTACAGCAGCCAACTGAGGGTGTAAATTGTGCCTGGTCAGCCCCATCAGCAGGGGTCAGACTCTTGCCTGATGCTTAGCCACATGGCTCCTCACTTTCAGAATCGTTGTGCCTCAGCCAGCCCCTTTGCTATCCACTGCCACCACCTGGAGCCCAGGGTTGACCCACCATGTTCCCAGCCCTGGTGTAAACTGTTTTGCCCTGGCTCATATTGCTGCTGTTCCAGGTACATGTGTAGATGGTACACTTGGGAGAAGTTTACTTTGGCTCAAACTGCTCCAGAGTTTATTGCTTTGAATTAATTATATGTGCAGATGTACCCAGTAGGTAACAAAATAATCTCAACAAGTTTAGAAGATAATAGAACAGGAACTGAAAAGGATGAGGGGAAGCCTACCATTTTCTAAGTTTTGAGGTATACTGTGGCAAATCAAACACCCCAGGAATATTTTAGTTTGTTCTAGCTCCTAGTCTGACACAGAACCTAGAATCAAAATATCTACGAATTTACTGAAACATTACCTAGCCTCTTTGTTTCTAATAAACAAAAGATACATTTGTTTACATAAAAATAACTTCTTTGTTACCTCCTATTTCTGTAAGTGCTAAGTGCAGTAAGGAGGATAATTAACTCCAATCTTTAGGAGCTGATTTTTCTAAATTTTTTGATTTGCACTGAAAATATGAGAATAGAAGAAAGTTAACTACAGCAACCATTATTTCTTTAGAACTATAGCAGCATGATTTATGTTGTGATTGAGAGCTATCACAATTTCTATTCTAAATTCCAGGAGGGGAGTTTTTCCAAGCCATTTCAAATCAAACCAAGATGTACTGGTGTGCATATGTGCATGTTATGTTTGGAGCAGGTCTTTCAGTGAAGTATTCCAGCCCACATAATTGGAAGTCATTTTTATGGCTAATAGTAATTTGGCACTATTACTGTGCACTGCAGTGTAGCCAGTTTGAACTCAGAGAACAAAAAGAACTTGGCGAGTAGTGCAGAGAAATTATACAATTTTTTTTCAAATAATTAACCTCAATTAAGTTTACTTCCTTTCATGTTCTCTGCAAACATTCAGGCAATTCTATGACGCTGGCGCAAACATTCAGAAGTGGTGAATTTTATATGACCATGTTGTATTCATGACACAAATGCTTGTGCATGTATCTATTTGAATCATAACAATATTCAGGTGTGAAAGTAATTACAACAGCTACCATTTAAACTGTTTGCAATGAATTCAGAGTGTCAAAAAAATCAAATTGCAAACATTTCGAATACATTTAGAAATAACTGAGAGGAAATAATTGGTTTATAATAATGACTTGTGCAGAGGAGGGAGTTAATATAATTAGAAGTAGTAATGTACTACAAAATATTTACTAAACTAATTTCTCTCATCTCCTGGCCCATTTATGCTTCTGGGTAAGGACTTTTCTTTTTTATATAACCAAAGGAAATGATTTTTTGGATACATGCAGAGTCTTCTCAACCAAAGGAGTCATTAGCCATACTGACTTTGGAGAAGTGGTCTATGCATCTGCTTTCCCACCTCGACAAAATTTTCTATAAATTAATCCATCTCAGAACACAGAGTTCATCCCGGAAAACTGGGATTCCATAGAATAAGCCGCTTTATGAGCTTCTACATTTCCATCCTCCCCAATACCACTGTTTAAATAAGTACTACACAGAACATAGAACAGGAGTGGGCAAAATATGGCCTGTGGGCCAGATCCAGGGTACCAGCCCTTTTTATTTGCCCCACAGGGCCCCTAAAAATGTTTCTTCTCTTGGCTGCCAGCAAAGATGACAGGACCCAGGGGCCATAGGACCCAGGGGAAGCCGGCAGGACTCAGCAGCCCAGAAGCAAGGCCCACCCAGCCTGACCCCACCCCCATC
>NW_017728918.1:57622374-57625279 GCF_001723895.1 Crocodylus porosus | reverse complement strand
ACCCCCTTCTCACCCCCGTCCCTGCAGCTGGAAGCCCCATGCTTAGTAGAGCCTTCTGGCCTAAGACCCTAGGGCTGTTCCTGTGTCCCTGAACCAGAAAGGGAAATTCAAATAAGAAGTGGGGGGAGGGAGAGGGAGGAAGTTAGGGGAGTGGTGCAGGCGATCACCCCAGTCCTTCGGGTGGGGCGGACCAGCCCGGCCCCCCGCTCCCCAGTCCGGCCATGTAGCTGGGAGCCATGTGGTGCTGAAGTGGCCAGCAATGGGCAGGGGCCTGGTGCCAGCACTAGCAGGGCCCAGGGTGGGACAGCAGGAGTGCGGGGTTTGGCATCAGCTGTGCTGGAGAGGGGCAGGGGTTCTGTGCTCTTGCCACCTCACTCTGGGCCCCGCCAATGCTGGCCCTGGGACACTGGCAAAGGCCCCACAGTCCCACCCAGCTGTCTCTGTGCTTCTGTGAGCCTGCTCACTCCTACTCCACCCCCTGTAGCTGCCATTTCCCTGCTGGCTGCCAGCCACTAAAGCACCACATGGCTCCTGGCTGCATGGCTGGACCATGGGAGCACAGGGCCTGCACTGGTAGCCTGGGGGCAGGAGCAGGAGGGTTGTGTCTTCATAGGGTGAGTCCCACACTTACACCCCACCGTACACCTGCACCCACATCCCCCCTCACACTGCCATACATGCAGACCCCTCACACACCCCAGCCACCCTTCCTGCAACAAAACCCTCCAAAACTCCATACTAGCTAGCACAAACCCAGTCATGGGTAGAATCCCACCAGGTTTCCATGAGCCCCAATAGGTCTGGGTTTCTGCAAACTCCATACCCATAACCACACACACCCACAGTACTCCATTCTAGCTCCATACCCACCCACACCCAGGGGAAATGCCTTGCTGGACCTGGTCCTTGCCACAGGCGATGATCTGGTGAGGGGTCTGTGGGTACTCGACCACCTGGGGGACAGTGGTCATCACCTGCTGGAATTTACTATCCAGCGTAGGGTGGTGAAAGCAAGGCAGAGGTCTTCAACTTCAGGAAGGCTGACTTCTGTAACCTAAGAAGGTTAGTTGGAGAGGCATTGGGATCTCAGAGCTTCAATGAGATGGGAGTCCAAGACAGGTGGTTGTTCCTCAAGGAGACAATCCTCCAAGCTCAAAGGGAGTCAGTCCCAATGCACACCAAGGAGGGCAGGAGTGCTAAGAAGCCCCCATGGCTTGGGAAAGGCATCCAGGGATGCCTGAGGGCAAAAATGGAGGTGTACAAACAGTGGAAACAAGGGGCTGTTACCAGGGAGGATTACACCTCCATTGCTCAGGACTGCAGGGAGGCTCTTAGGAAAGCCAAGGCAGAGATGGAGATAGGGTTAGCGATCAGAATTAAGGATAATAAAAAGTCCTTTTTCAAATACATAGGAAGTAAGAAGAAGGCACCGGGTAATGTGAGGCCCCTACAGGATAGGCTTGGCAATTTGGTGATTACGGCAAGTAAAAAGCTGACCTCTGGGGCCTGTACAGTTCAACATCTTTATCAGCAATCTGGATGTGGGTGTGGAATGCATGCTGTCCAAATTCGCTGACAACACCAAGTTGCGGGGGGAAGTGGGCATGCTGGAGGGGAAGGACAGAATCCAGCTAGATCTAAACAGGTTACAGAGATGGGCGGATGAGAATAGGATGGAATTCCAAGCAGACAAGTGCAAGGTACTGCATCTAGGGAGAAGGAACCAGCAACACACCTATAGGCTGGAGAACATCCTTCTTGTTAACACAGTGGCAAAAAGGGATCTTGAAGTCATTGTTGACTCCAGGATGAACATGAGCCGCCAATGTGAGAAAGCAGTTAGTAAGGCTAACTGCACCTTGTTGTGCATCTACAGATGCATCACAAGCAGATCCAGGGAGGTGATACTTCGCCTCTATGTGGCACTGTTCAGGCCACAGTTGGAGTACTGCATCCAGTTCTGGGTGCTGCACTTCAAGAGGGATGTGGCTAGCATTGAGAAGGTCCAGAGAAGGGCCACCCGCATGGTCAAGGGGTAGGCCCTAAAAAGAGAGGATAAAGGGCCTGAACCTATTCAGCCTCCACAAGAGAAGGCTGAGAGGGGATCTGGTGGCCATTTACAAACTCACTGGGGGGACCAGCGAGGACTGGGGGAGGCTCTGTTCCCCCAGGCACCAGCCAGGTTTACTAGGAATAGCAGCCACAAATTGTTAGGAAGGTTCAGGCTGGACATCAGGAGATATTACTTTACAGTTAGGGCTGCCAGACTCTGGAATGGGCTCCCAAGTGAGGTGGTACTCTCTCCTACCCTTGAGAAAATTTGGTAAGTTGCCCTCCAGCCAAAATAATTGCCTAGCCCTGAGAGAAAATGTCTATGTAAACCCAACAGATAAAGCCACATTCAAATCACCTTCTTGTTAATTCTGGAAGCTTATAAAAATATTTTAAGAAATAGCTGTTTGATTTTAAGATGAGTACAACTGGTTGGATTAATTTGACCATCTTCTTACTGAAAAAAGGATGATGATATAAACTTCCATGAACATTTCAAGTATATGGTGTTATTGTTAAGTATGGAATATATCAATGAGATATTGTTGTTTTAGTTTTACCAATATAAAAAGGATTTTCTTTGATCTTAGTTTCAACATAATTAATAGAAGATATTGGAATTATTTTGCACAAAAAATAGAAGGAACAGAAGGGGGCATTCTGGTTCCCCCTTAAGTTGCACCCTCCATGCCCCTAGGCAGGAGCCCTGCTCATTCCCCACCCTCAGTTATGCTACCAGTCAGTTGAGAAGCCTCTGCCTGGCCACCCATTTGTAAGACATATTAGATTTGATAGGGCCATATGTGATGGTCTTTGTTCTGTCATTGTAATAAAGAATTTAAAAAAAAAAAAA
>NW_017728918.1:57615811-57620304 GCF_001723895.1 Crocodylus porosus | reverse complement strand
TTCAAGAGTAAATTGGATGCTTATCCTGCTGGGATCCTATGACCCCAGCTGACTTCCTGCCCTTTGGGCAGGGGGCTGGACTCGATCTCCCGAGGTCCCTTCCAGCCCTAATGTCTATGAAATCTATGAAATCTATGAATTCGTATGAAGAATGCTACTCATGAAAAATAGGAGAAAAAATTATCAAGAACTCTTTGTTAATTAGGATAATTTCAGCCTTTCTAATATCTAATCTAATTAAGTGCGGTTTCTTAACTACCATGGAAAAGCCCACTAAAAACAACAAACAAACATTCCTATTTCAGTAACACTTACTGGAATCCTTTCTGAAATACTGAGGGAAAAAGGATTTTATTAATATGTCAAATATTGTTTTTATTTTTTGCTTCTGTTTTTAGAATGTTAAAATTTAATAATATTCTCTCTTTCTTGGGCTGCCTGAATCTTCTGGGCAATTCAATACCTTCCCTATAAACACAAAATACAATACAAAAGTGAACAAATAGTGTGATAAAAATGAAGAACATGGCAAGAATCTGAAAATTACATGCAGAGTGAAAACTGGAATGTGTTACATAACAAAGCAAAACTAAACAAAGCAAAGCAAAAAAAACCCCAAACCCTAAATCAGGACCAAAATGCCTCATGTTGTCCTGTTTTATTTTTATTTATTCTTTTTAAAAAGATCTCTAAAGTACTTTGATGACCACCATATTGACAACTAACTTTCTATGAACAGACTATTAAAGTATTCTGCTATAATAAATTAGCTAAATAGCACTTTATATGTGAAGTCACCAGGTTTCTTATGGTAGCCAATATTTTAACAGAAAAGTCTTTTAAATATGCCACTGACCTTTTAACTTGGCTCAGTGTAACAAGGCTGATCCTGTATAAATGTTTTTTGAGAAATAAAGATCTCTCCATTTTTGAGGTTTCATGTCGATTTTTTCTAGAGATCTATCCTAGAAGGGGCTTCTTAAGCTGCCTGAATCTACACTAGAAGAAACAGAAATTACACACAAACTGGTGTAAGTGATTAGAAATGGCTTCAAATATGTAACAGAATAGGACTAGGGACAGACATTACACACAAACCAGTTTAACCGATCAAAAACTGATTTTAACTTGTAAAAGAACATAAGTTTAGTGCACATCAACCAGTTTTGAAATGCCTGAAACTGGTTTAAGATAAACCTGGTTGAATGTAGTATCAGATTTAACTGATTTGGGTCAAACTGGTTTATGTAATGTCTGTCCCCCTTCCTGGGTTAAGTTAAACCAGAGTCTCCCAGCATCCAAGATGCTTTGCAGCCCTGGAGTGGGCTGGGCTGGGCTAGGCTGTACTCTCTGCTCCAGAGAACAGGCTGGTCCTTCCCCTTTCCTGCCTAGCCAAAGCTCTGAGGTAGATTGCAGGCACAGCAGGGTCTGCCTGGCTTCCCTTACTGCTCAAGCAGGGATTCCTCCCTCCCATCTCCTACAGCATGGACCCCAGCCCCACGGACCCTAGGCATGTGGTATGTTAGCTAATACTGGGGGGGGTGTCCAATTTCACAAGGAGAGGCAGACAGAACAGTGTCCATTTAGGGCTTTTTGGAGCTAATCAACAGGTCAACAGGTAATGTCCCTCCTTTCCTTCTTTGGAAAAAGCTGTTTGAGAAGAGCTTAAACTAATAAGAAAGACTTTTGTTTTGTTGATGGACTGATAAACACTGTGGTTTTATCAGCCCCCTGCTGGTTTGCAGACCTGTCAGGTTTGCAGACAGGGAGAGGGAGATTGAAAAGCTCAGTACCATCAACAGATGCATGCACTCCACCCCACCTTTGCCTCAGAGTGCTAGCCTGGGGCTGGGGGCTGGCAACACTCCCACCCCTTGAGCAGGAAGCAGGAAAAAGCCTGGGATGTTGCAAACAGGTTATGGTTTAAACCCCTCCCTAATCAAAGTATCCTGCCAGGACATGGCCATACACCTTCCCCACCCCGACCCCTCTGCTCAGCACTGTTGAATGGGAGGGAGTGCTCTAGTGATCCCCGACTTTTAGTCTGAGCCACTGCAGGCATGTGTCTGAATTTCTGGAATGAAAAGGTAATGTCTATCCACCTCCAGATTGCTTCAAGCTTTGCAGGTTAGACTAACCTGCAAAGATTGAATCAATTCAGGCTCAGGCTTTTTGAATGTCTGCCCCTAGCCCAAGAGAGCACTGCATAATATGACTTTTTAAAAGAAGTTTAGGCAATTCTTTGGGGGGAAAGTCAATGGACTTTTCAAATGTCTAAATAGTAGAGTATTCTTTAATTTGTTTCTGTTCTTATTCTATTTCTACTGAAATGTAGCCTTGGGCTTTTTGAGTGCCTGTACTTAGCCTGAATGGGAAGTTTCTAGGTTTGTTCTGCCAGAGGACTCTCATTTTCTGTAGAACTACCAGATGTTACAGAGGCACATCCCAAAGAACCTGAAGGAGAGATGAATCGGTTGTAAACCAGACCCTCTGTGCAGAAACCAGATACTCTAAAGGCAGCCTATTTTTACTCTGGCTCCATAATAATCCAGCAGCAATGGAACTATATTGCTTCCTAAATCTACCTCTGTCCCCAGAATTGCCCTTTAAGGGACAAGGAAGAAGTCCCTGGAAACACTACTGTAGTGCCATGCTGCATTAACTTGATTTTATTTTTGCTACAGTCTCCTTATCTATATCACTGTAGTTTCTCAAAAGTCTAAAGGGAATAGGATGACTAAGATGCTGTAAAGGCCACGGAGCTCTGTCTTATACATATAGGAAAAAGAGATATCACAGAACATTACATTTCCTTGCTTCTACCCTCTCACAGATTACCTCTGAAACCATGCTGTCTTTGGGGTTCATCATGTGGCATGCATGGATATTCTGCCAAATTAGATTTACTCCTGTGGTCTGGTCTCTATCTGTAGCTAGTGTGAAACTGTGTTCAGTTTTGTCATTTTTATTTCTGTATTTGTTACTGCATTTGATATAAATGTACTTTTGTAATTTCATGATATAACTGGAAGATAATCAAGCAAGAAATCTGGTACACACCAAAGGGAGATCCACTTGATATGCATCTTGGCCAGACACCTGTGGTTAAGGAACAATAGCTGCTTTAGCTGCAACTGGGGTAGTTAGTTTTTCCTTTGCTAGAGCTGCAAAGGTCTGGTCTGGGGTAAGGAACACTAAGGTTGGCTAGGAATCAATCCAGAAGCAAGATCAAGTCAATCTCCTAAGACATGCAGCAGAACCGAGGGGAGAAGCTTGGGCTGTGGGGTCATTACAACATCTTAACAGCACAGGATTTGTCATATGCCTGTCTTCTATCTCATCTTCCATATATAATAAATACATGTACCCATTGTTCAAGATATCACATCCACACATCACAATAAAAGATATCACATCTACCCTTACAACCTTGTCTGCCTATGTCCTTAGACCAACATAGCTACAACTAACACCCCTTTACCTATTGTTAGTATTACTGGTGCTTGAAAAAGAGTAAGATTGTACAGATGAGATACTAATGGTTTGGAATATTTCTGAACTAAATGAGAATTAACTTTGTATCCTTTGAAAATTTAGCATCATCAGACAGGAAAATAACACTATTCCTGACCTGGGCAAAAGATAATGTGTTAGCTTCATGGGGAAGGGAGCTCACTTTTTTTTTCTTTTCTTTTTTTTTACTTTCACAGAGATTAAAAATGTATAAAGATTTCATTACCAAAGTAATATTACTTTGTGCAGCCTTAATGTTATTTAATGAAGAATGTAAATGATAAATTTATGCCATATTACTGCTGATCTAGCATTTTCATGCATACCCTTCCATGAGAGATTTATCTAGAAAAAGTAAAATTCAGCTCCATCATCAAGTTTTGCTAAGTGCTGCAGATAATACAATGTGTGCAACAGCATGTACAGCAACATTTTTATTGTTAATTAACATTTTTTAACCCTGTCACTGGAAATACCCAGGTGTAATTCTTCTCTTGTGCTGAAGTTAACAGGTTTGCTTTTCTTGGAGAATTGTAACAACTAGTGCATTTTCAAGGGCTGGATGACTCAATGGATTTGGATTAATGATTCTTCAATTCTAGTCTATTTAGAATCATAGAAAATTATGATTAGAAGGGACCTCAGGAGGTCATTTAGTCCAACCTCCTGCTCAAAGCAGGACCACCCCCAGCTATATCATTCCAGCCAGGCCTTTGTCGAGCCAGGCCTTAAAAATCTCCAATGATGGAGATTCCACCACCTCTCTAGGTAACCCATTCCAGTGCTTCACCATGAGTGAGAAAGTTTTTCCTAATATCCAACATAAACCTCCCTGGCTGCAACTTAAGACAATTGCTCCTTGTTTTATCTGCCACTCCTGAGAACAGCAGAGGTGGTTCAAGCACCTACATTGAACACCTTCAAAAGTAAATTGGATGCTTATCTTGCTGGGATCCTATGACACCAGCTGACTTCCTGCC
>NW_017728918.1:57608842-57614059 GCF_001723895.1 Crocodylus porosus | reverse complement strand
TTCAAAAGTAAATTGGATGCTTATCTTGCTGGGATCCTATGACACCAGCTGACTTCCTGCCCTTTGGGCAGGGGGCTGGACTCGATGATCTCCAGAGGTCCCTTCCAGCCCTGATGTCTATGAAATCTAAGTTCTTATGTCATGTCTGTCATTACGGTAGTTTTTATTTTCAGTTCTGAAATCCAAATCCATTTTAGGTGGCTATATGTTGCATTAAAAAGTACTTTTTCCTGTTAGTTTTAAATCTGTCTCCTGCTAATTTCAGTGGGTACCTTCTCGGTCTAGTTCATTCTCTTGAGCATTCTCAGAATTCTCTTCAGTATATACCATTCTAAAATATACAATATGATGAAATTTAAAAAAATCATTTGGACAAACACACATTTTTGCATTAAAACAAGGCAAGGCACTGTATAAGCAGCTCTCTAATTCAGTCTGATGCATGTCACATTACAAAGACCTGACATGTACAGCTAATTAACACCATCCAAGTCATTCCTGTCTTAACCCTTGCTGTGGCTTGAGAAAAGACACCATTTGGCATGAGTGAGTCAATGTATTCTGGCATGGTCCAGGGTCTAACTCATGTCTCTTGCCATTTGCATTTGGAACTATAATAAATGTGTGATTCAAAGGTGTTCTCTTTCTTAAGAAAAATGAATGAAATTTGATTATCAAAACTCTGGAGACACTGGAGGAGGAGGTGGGTAGTCAGCAAACTGCCACACCCAAAAGGAGACATGGGGGGGTGGGAGGGAAGGGGAGACTCCCTCCTGCGAGACACCAAGGGATCCATCTTCTGTCTGGAATCCCTAACCCATGAAGTCTGCTGCCTCCCTGGGGCCCACATCTGGGATGTTGCGGAGAAGATCCCTAGGCTTGTCCAGCCCTCTGACCACTACCCCATGCTTCTCATCCATATGGGCATGAATGACACAGCCAGGAGTAATCCGGACTGGGTCATGAGTGACTACAGAGCTCTGGGAGCTGGGCTTAAGGGGTTGGGGAGCAGGTAGTCTTTTCCTCTGTGTTCCCGGTTGCAGGCCATGGACCTAGGAGGGAAGAATGCATCAAAGACGTAAACCAATGACTCCAGTGGTGGTACTACCAAGACAGCTTTGGTTTCTTCAACCACAGCACACACTTCAGGGAGAGAGGACTCCTGGGAAGGGATGGCATCCACCTCATGCGGTGGGATAAGTCCCTGTTCTCGGCCAGGATGGCCAATCTTCTAGATAGGGTTTTAAATTAAGATCACCGGGGGACAGGGAAAGACTGACTAAAGAATGTATGAGGACTGGCACACAAAGCTCCAGAGTTGGGGACACCAGGAGAGCCACTCTAGCAAGAGCTGAGGGAAAGGTTTTCCCTCAGCATGACAGGAAATCAAGGGTCTCGACTGGAGGACTCATGTGCATGTACACTAATGCCAGAAGCATGGGAAACAAGCAGAAGGAGTTAGCCCTCCTACTGTCCAGTGGGCATTATGATCTAATAGAGATTATGGACTCCTCACATGACTGGAACGTAGCTATAGAGGGCTACACTTGGCACAGAAGGGACTGAGTAGGGAAGAAAGGTGGAGGTGTAGCTCTCTATGGTCATCATGGGTGATTTCAGTTTTCCAGACATCTCTTGGGAGGAACGGTCAGCTAAGTCAGATCAGTTGTGTTGCTTCCTGACCTGTATCAAAGAGCTCTACCTGACTCAGGAAGTGCACAGGCCAGCCAGAGGCAACATTCTCCTACACTTGGTCTTGGTCAAAGGAAACAAATCAGGTGAGTGACTTGAATATGCAGGGTAGCCTGGGCAACAGCAACCACAAAACCATCACATTCACTGTCTGTCACAAGGCAGGTAAATCAGCTAGTAGGGTTGAAGTTCTGGACTTCAAAGAAGCTAATTTCAACAGGCTCGGGGCAATAGTAAGGGAAGCACTGTGGGACCAGAGACTGAAGGTGAAAGGAGTGTATGAAGAATGGTTGTTCCTCAAGGACATGATCCTCGAAGCCCAAAAGAAGTCCATTCCTATGCAGAGGAAAGTTAGCAGAAGGGCTGGTAAGCCCTCTTGGCTTAATAGGGATCTCATGGTCCTCTTGAAAAAGAAGAGGCATACACACAATGGAAGCTTGGGACAGTCCCCAAGGGGGAATATACAACAATAGCCTGCACCTGTAGGGAGCAAATTAGAAAGGCTAAGTTGGCAACTGAATTTAAACTAGCAACAGAAATCAAGAACAATAAGAAGTCCTTCTTTAGATACATAGGGAACAGGAGGAAAGCAAATGGAAGTATGGAACCACTGCTTAACAACTCAGGAGAAAACTGAACTCCTGAATGACTACTCTCCTTTGGTATTTTAGCAGACTAAGGGGAAAATCATACTAGATAAGGTTCAGAACGGTCATGGTGGGAATGACTGCCTTCCTATGGTTGACCTTGAACCGGTCCATGATCAGTTATAAAAGTTAGATGTTTATATGTCAGCAGGACCAGATGAATTTCATCCGAGAGTGCTGACAGAGCTGGCTGAAGTCATTGTGGGACCTCTGGCAAAACTCATGGGAGGTCTCTAAAGACTGGAGAAGGGCCAATCTTGTGCCCATCTTTAAGAAGGAGAGGAGAGAGCACCCTCAACTATAGGCCAATTAGCCTAACTTCAATCCCAGGAAAAATCCTGGAAAAATTCATCCAGGAGTCTATGTGCAATACATTTGCAGAAGGTAGGATTCCGAATGACAGCGAGCATCACAGGCAGGTCTTATCTTACCAATCTCATCTCTTTCTACAATCATATAACTTGCCACTCAGATAAAAGACAGGAGGTCGATATTGTATACCTAGACTTCCAAAAGGCCTTTGATCTGGTATCCCATGATGTTCTCACAGGAAAATTGAAGGATTGTGGTCTTAGCTGCTTGACAGTCAGGTGGGTAGAAAGCTGGCTATGTGGTAGGACCCAGAGAGTTCTAATAAATAGATCTGTGTCATCCTGGCAAAAAGTGACCAGTGGAGTCCCCCAGGGGTCTGTGCTTGGTCCAGTGCTTTTCAACATCTTTATCAATGATTTGGATGTGGGGGTGAAGAGCTCACTGGTGAAGTTCACGGATGACACCAAGTTATGGGGGAGCATGGTCACTCTTGAAGATAGGCTGCAGATACAGGTGGACCTAGACAGGCTGGCAAGTTGGGTAGATCGGAACCAGATTAAGTTCAACATTGAGAAGTGTAAAGTGCTCCATCTGGGGACGAACAACCCCCAACATACTTACAGGCTTGGTGGTGCCAAACTGACTAACACCGCAACTGAAACTGACCTAGAGGTAATAACTGACCATAGTATGAACATGAGCCATCAGTGCAATACTGTAGCCAGCAGGGCAAACAATACTCAACCATCCATCACAAACAAAACCAAGGAAGTGATTCTTCCACTTTACTCAGCAGTGGTGAGACCACAGGTGGAGCACTGCATCCAGTTCTGAGTGCCGCACTTCAGCAAGGATGTGGAAAAGCTTGAGAGAGTCTGGAGAAGAGCCACCCATATGATCATAGACTTGCAAGGCAAGCCATATGAGGAACAGCTTTGGGACTTGGGCCTCTTCAGCCTAAAAAAGAGAACACTGAGAGGGGACTTTGTAGCAGCTTACTGCTACATTAGGAGAATACATGAAGGGCTTGGCCAACAACAGTACACCAGTGTACCCTTGGGGAAAACTAGGAGTAATGGCCACAAACTCCTAGAAGACTGTTTCAGGCTTAACACTAGGAAAAGCTTCTTCAGTTAGGGTGTCCAGATGGTGGAATAAACTCCCTCCAGAGGTGGTGCAATCACCTACTCTGGAAATCTTCAAGAGGAGACTGGATGGTCACCTCACTAGGATTACTAGACCCATTTGTCTTTTCAGCCCCTTAGAATCTGTGAAAAATTGATTCAGATTTTACAATCCCACCTACAAATAAATAATTAAAAATTATGTTTCAAGCAGTTTAGATAGGAAGCAGAAAAATAAAAAAGTGATCATATTGACTTCCAAGATAGATGTGCTATTTAAACATTTACTACTCCTGCAATTTTTGTGCTTCTTGCCTTCAGGATTTTTTAAATTACTGGACTAAATGCCCCTGCAAGTAGATCAGGCATGTCACAACTGAGAGTTTAAATTTCAAACCAAAGCATCCTGTAGCCAATTCATTTCAGACAACTGGAAATCCATGTGTCCAGCTGTATAGCACATGGACTTGTATACCATATGGACTTTTCCCCAAAAAATTAATCCTCCCAAATTAGAGCTCATGAATTAAGTGGGGAGTTTGATTTTTCTCTACTGTAATAGAAGTAAGAATAAAGACACTTCTGAAGGGAGGCTTCTGGGCTGCTTCTTCTGCCAGCCTCAGGACTGGAGGGGGCAGAGCTTGTCCTACAGGGTCAGAGCTAGTGCTAACCCTCTCACAGTAACAGGCATTGAAGCTGGGACTCCATACAGCCATCATTTAGCCATGACTGGAAAAATCTGTTTTCCCCTCCTTTCTTCCTTCCTAAAATAAGTTTTTAATCTTATTTGGGGGGTATGAAAGAAAATATGGTAAGTGCCAAAACATAAGCAGATGCACAGAAGCAATACACTCATATTTGATGCAAGGGCAAGGCTATGTGTCCAACACTAAAGCTACACCTAAACTCATATTTTTGATTGCCAAAAAAGCAGGAGTATCCAGACTGGAAAATACTGTGTCAGTTCAAACAACAATCAGCAATCTTTATGTTACCAGTAGTCAAATATCAGTTTATGTATTTCTAATTATTAACACTTTAACTACTGTAGTACATGGAAGGCATTATCAAGATTGAGGATTCATTGTGCTGGACTTTAATGGAAGTCTGGGAAAATTAAATTGGTGCCATGTACACTGTAGTTATCATCAGCAATTCCAGATAACCACGGTCATTGCTTCACAGAAAAGAGATGGATGAAGGAAGAGAAGACACTGTAGGAGGGAGCAGAAATACTGGCCTCAATTCTAGATTGAAAAGGGAAGGAAAAGCATCTGATAGCTCAGAACAGAATAATTTGTAAAACAAGTTTTATTTATAAGACTAAACTAAAATAATTTTTGATGGAAGATGACTTTTTACATTTCTCACTAGAAATTTCCTTTCTATGTTTCATAGTTTCATAGTAGCTAGAGTCGGAAGGGACCTAGGTAGATCATCTA
>NW_017728918.1:57605866-57608831 GCF_001723895.1 Crocodylus porosus | reverse complement strand
TGTGGAGGCTAAACAGGTTCAGGTCCCGTAGCCTCTCCTCATAAGGCCTGCCCTGCTGACCCCTGATCATACGAGTGGCCCTATGTCTTTGTAAGAAGTAACAGGATCTAAATGTGTAAAGGACTGGGAGCAAAGCCCAATGTTCTAGCACTGACAATATCTGGTTTGGATATTTAGGGTACATACAGACTTTTAGGGAGGTTAGATCATGTTAAAAATGGCCATCCAATCTAACTTAGTTTGCCCACATGTGGATCTTACACTTTGATCTAAGTGTGAACTGTACAGGAGTTTCAGGAAGGTTAGACTGGTAAAAAATGGCCAATCTGATCTAATTTAACTGTATCTCAGAGGTCCACTAAGTTAGATAGGGAACAGGTAGATTGATCTAACTGAACTTCTGTACATGTTCTGAGCACAGCCCTGGCGCTAGAAAAGCCCAGCTGCTGGCCCCAGCCCTAAGGATGAACGTTTCCTGTCCTACCAGTACTGGACTAGTTCTTTTTAGTCCTCCAGGCCTTCCCCCACTCCCGCAGATAGACAACCTCTCCCAAACCATGGACCAGCCAGTGCCCCTCCCAAACCTACCAAACTCTCCAATCCTGTAAGCAACTCCTGGCACTGTTTCTACTGGTGTTCACCAATGTTCCTTCTAAGGTGTAGTGATCCATGAGTATGCCACTTCAGTCTGTGAGCGCGCTGCATCGGTCCCTTCCCTAATTGGTCCCACCTCCCCCTTTTTGGCATGCATCACTTCAGTCTGCCCCACAGTATAACACAATATAACAACAAAAGATGATTATTTCTTTAACTTGAAGAAATAAACTAAAAAGCAATTATTATACTTGGATTCAACTGTAAGGCTAATAACTGGAAATCGTCACTGGGAAAAGCCCAGGCCCCTCCCACTGTGCACCAGACAGCCAAGTGAGGGCACATAGGTGGCCCCTGACATAAACATAAATAAGCTGTCTTGTTAAACTTCCAAGTTTCTTCCCCTTGGGCAAAATGTTTACCTTGGTGCCCAGCTCTCCCTGAAATCCCAGAGGAAGTTCAGGCCTCAAGCACATACTTGGGAAATTCAGGTCCATACCTGTTCCCATCCTTGCAGGCTTGCCACAGAAATCTTGCCTTAAATTTGCACATTGCACCTCTGTCCTCTGCTCCACTCCTGCTATGATCCCCCATCTCCATGCATCTTGACTATTCAAGGGTCTCCTTAAAGCCCCAGCATAAAGTCCAATGCTCCTCAGTCACATAAAAGGTGCAACCATGCAGTCTCCCGTGCTCAACTGCCCCACCCCAACAGTCTCTGCACATCTACATTCCCTTGCTGCAGCCTTTGAAAGTGGCATGGTGCCATGTACATCCCACCGCTGGGCAGACCAGGGAGTGAAGAGGCACATGGCATCAGGGTTTGGGATGAAGCTTGCCTGAAGGGGCTGGGGAGCAAAGCACTTCCCTGGAGCTGGTGGAGCCTGCACAGTGCCCAGCTCTGCCCCAGCGCCTGTCCCCACCTTGCCTTGAGGAGGAGCCACTGCCTGCCCCGCGCCACTCTCCCTCCCCATGGGGATGCCATTGTGGTGAGGAGTAGAGCTGAGAGGAGTCACCCTCCACACAGCTGAGGGAACTTACCACCGGTAAGTGTCCCGTATGAGCCCCAGTGCCTCCACCTCAAGCTGCTCTCCAGGGGCAGCGCCCAAAGCTTCCAGGAAGCCGCAGCTCAGCTCTTCTCTGGGTGGGTGCATGGCATTAAAAAGTTAGTGAGAGGAAAGATTTTTTAGTGTGTGTGGCTGCACGTGTGCACAGCTTAGAGGAAACCTTGGTGTTCACCAGAGCTGGGAGCTGATGGAAGTAAGTCTGGATGTGGGGCAGGGTAGGCAGGATGGGGCGTTCGTTTGCCAGCAGGGGGCATTGTTTCTCTGGGTGTAGAGAGGAAGTAGGGGTGATAAAAATAGCCCCAGATCTTGTGGAGGAAGAGCTCTCCTGATCCTGCCACCCCCTCTTCTCCTCCTGGCAAAGCCACAAACCTCCCTAATCCTCCTTCCCCTCCACCCATCCTGACTTACTTCCATCAGACTCTTGGGACCAGTGAATGCCAACAAAACTGTCCCCAGGGGCAGGATAAGGGGCAGTTTGGCAGCATCATGGTTTAGGTCCAGGGAGTCCAGGGGAGAATGGCAGGATCAAACAGCCTCTCCAATCCCACTGAGCCTCTCCAATTCCTCCACCCCCACCTGCAAACCCTGCTAGTCCCCCAATCCTGTTAAACCCTCCCTGACCCCACCAACCCCACTGTGGACCTGCTACCCCTCCCACCCCATTCCCCTAAATACCCCTGTGGACCCTGCTACCGTCCCAATTCCCCTGAGCCCCCAACAGACCCTGCTACCTTCCTCTGACCCCCTCAACCTCCCTACTACCCCTCATCCAGCTCTCCCCTTCCCCTACCCTGACTTACTTTAGATCAGGGGCCATCTTTAACCTGATTTAACCTTTGATCTGCTAGTTGTTATGTCTGTATGAAGCCTCAATGCTTCTTTGCTTCAGTTTCTCCATTTTAAAAATAGGTAGCACTTTCAAAATTACTTGCTTTCCAGGGCTTCTGGAACATAAGCATGTAATACTCATAAAAAGCTAAATGAATGCTTAACCTTATTAAGGACAAGATTTAGCCATATGAGCTACAGGCTTGATCTAAGCCCACAAGAACTTACCACAAGATAGGTTAGTGCAGCCCATCTGAATGAGATATATAGGAGTGCTCATTGCACACAGATTACTCAGCACTGACTTTGTTACAAGTCATAGCAAGCCACTGCATTGAATGTATTTCACCTTCCTCTTCATTCCCACAGTTGAACTGAACCTTTCTTTCCCATTTTCAATTATTCCTATTTCTTCATCAGACTTAAATGTTGGGCAAGCATCAGAAAAAGGGACCCCAAAGTGTTCACCCAGAATC
>NW_017728918.1:57598864-57605651 GCF_001723895.1 Crocodylus porosus | reverse complement strand
GAGCTGCAGGATCATCATGGCTTGATACAGTGTTGACTCTAGTGGGGCCCAGCCCAATGCACTACATGGAAAATCATAAGCCTTTTGGCTTTGAACTAATATTATGCATAGTTTGTACTATATAGAAGTAGGTACAACTTTGCTACTTAAGATGTGTTTATGTGCTAAATTTTGCACACGTCTACATATAGAATTTTATTATGGGGGGGGAGTATTCTTATATTCTGGTTCATCTTACATTTGAGTAAATATAGTACCTTAGCAGCCTCATTCAAGGTGGATACCAGCAAGTTAAAAGTCAAAATTGCATTCAGCAAGGCAATAGAAACAGATGTTGCAATAGTCAAGACATGAGATAGTTAGAGTCTAGGTGAGAGTTTCAGCAGTGTGAATGGTTGGGAAAGGTCTTATCTGATATTTTATGCAGAGAGAACCTGGAAGATATGAAGATACACTCAATTTGAGGACCTAGTCAGAAGGCTACTGAATTGGGTTTCAGTAACAGAGAGGATGGTGATGTTATCTTCAGTAATAAAGAAAGGAAGTCATTCAGAGATTAAGAGGCAAGTTTCAAAGCTCTTTTAGGCATGCTGAGTTTAAGAGACAAAAATCGATTTTACTTTATGTGGAAAGAGTTGCCTGCAGTACATAGATAGATTGGGGAGACATCAGTATAGATATTAGAGTTAATTTTGTGTTTAACTATAAGTTTACCCAGAGATAAAGTATTAGAGGAAGAAGAGTAAGGAGTAACTAGAGAGAGAGGAACAGAACCAAGAGAAAAGAGTCACAGAAGCTAAGAGAGGTACAAACTTCAAGAAGACCATGTTTAAGATGACTGAGAGGTGAAGTAAAATTAGATTGGGTTACTGGTTTTAAGTAGAAGAGGTTAGTAGAGAGCAGTATTATCTTACTGTTTCTATGTGCTCCAGCCTGTCTATATCCATCTATTCTCTCTTGCATTATATTGGGATTGGAACATCTGTGGATCAGAAACATCTTTTTGTTTGTTACACTGATTATCCAGTACAGTGCAGTCTGGGTCTATGGCTAGATTTCTAGGCCCTGTGGAAATACTATTTCTGTCTACAAAAAGATGGAGAAGTGCTGCTGAAACATTCTTTTTTGGCAAAAGTTTTTTCAACCAGAACAAAGGGGAATAAAATCAACTTTCTGACTTAGTTTTGCTAGGACCACATAACTAACCCTGGCTCAGTCACACTAAAGGTGTGTTTCCAGTGATTATTACTGACTGTTTTTCTGGGCTTCAAAAACAAATTAGAAATAACTAAGCATCTTCATGTTTGAATAAATGATATAGCCATGCATGCCTGCTAGCACTAGTTAACTATAAGTAGGGGTAATTCAGAAGGAAAAAAATAGGCTAGCACTTTAAAGCCCAATCCTACAGTTAGCAAAATTCCTATTAACAGTAGGCTATATATTTTTTTCTTTTCTTCCAGTCTGAACAGTCCTAAAACATCAATTCCCTTTTTACTTTTACTGCATTATACACTATTTACTACAACACAATTTGATGGCCATCTGCAATTTGTTCTCAAAAGACGAATAAAAGGTCAATTATTTTTTTCAAAAGCTATTTAGGTCATTTCTAGGACTGCCAAATGATTAAAGAATGTGATTGCAATTAGTTGCGTGATTCAAAAAATTAGTCATGATTAATTGCAATTTTAATCACACAGCTAAAAACTCAAAATTATGTGCAGAAATCTCAAAATTATGCAGGTACTTTGTATGGTTTGGTGGTGGGAGTGGTGGGGGGGACTGTGAAAATGTGCAGGGCTGTAGATGCATGTGTGGGGTTTGGAGCCTGGGGAGGGGGAATCCCTGCATGCCCTGGCAGATTGCGGGGCACTGTAGGTCAGGAGTGAGGGGCAGTACCAGGGCTGTGGCTTGGAAGTGAGGGCAGACACACAGACAGACAAACAGACACAGTGTCTAGCAGGTAAGTCTGGAGGGCGAGGAATGGGGGGAAAGGAGAGGGGGCACAAATTGAGGCCCCTATGGTGAGGAAGGGAGTGGGTCAGGGGTAGGAGCTGGGACATGGGGTGGGCCTGGGATGAATGGGCCCTTGGGCCAGGGCAGGCCATGGGATGGCTCATCCAGGGGCATGGGAGAGGGGTTGGCTCCCTGCCCCTACACGCACCCAGGAGAGGCATGGGGGTCACATGTCCCCCAGATCTGTGTGGGGTGGAGGGGGGGTCACCCACTGTGGGCTGGGGCTCTGTGCCCTGCTGCCTTTGCCCTGGGAGCCACACGCTGGCTGCATGCCACCTGCCCGCCCAGCAGCGGGAGGCACAACATGGCATTGTACAGCTCCCAGAACAAAGTCAGCAGGCAGTAGAACCCCAGCCCACCTCCACCCTGTGCACAAATTCAGGGGGCACATGGCCCCCATGCATTCCTTGGGGGTGCGCAGTGGCAGGGAGCTGTGTCACTCTCTGCACACCTGGATGAGCCACCCACGGTTCTGTCCTATGACGTGCCTTGGCCCCAGGGCCCCATTCATCCCAGCCCCTGCTCCACTCCCTCCTTCACCATGGGGCCTCAATCTCCTCCCTCCCCCTTCACAGACTTACTGGCATGGTGCTGCATAGGGGCTGCAGATGCTCATGTGTGTGTGTCTGTGTGTGCATCCTCCCTCCTGCTGCAGCCACCTGGAGTCCACACCTGGGCTGCCCTGTGGTCCTCTTTGCTGCCGCCACTTCCCTGCTGGGCTCCAAAACCACATGCAGAATTAACGCATTAAAAAATTAATGAAAGAACTGATTAATGAGTTAATCATGAACATTAACTGTGATTAATTGACAGCTGTAGTCATTTCATTTCAGTTCAGCAATAGCCCTTGCTCCACGTTTCTGGGTGGTCTTGCACTTTTGTGCAGTCAGACTAACCTGAACGTGTGCCCATAATACTTATTGAATATATCTGGTATGTCTGTACCAACATTGCATGTTGTGTGTTACACTTCCTTCACCATACAAATGAAACTGGAAATAAATGCTAACATAAGAGGAGTAGTCAGGAAAAAAAAAAAAAAAAAAGAGGGATTTTTTTTTTGCACTAGCTAGTTATAAAACTAGCTCTCTCAAAAACCCTAAAATGCTTTTCAGTGTCAGCAAATTAAGTAGTTCTTTATAAACAGTTTGCTTACATTTTATCCTATTGATAACACTAAATGCTTCTGATTTCATTGTTTCATTATTGTGTTTTCTGCTGTTTTGGAAACTGGGATGTTGAAACATCAGAAGAGATATTAAATAAGCAAGGCAGCTATGTGGAAATATATCATTGAAATAATTACTAAAGTCCTTGTATTTGCAGTACAAAACTATTTTAGTTTAGCAGTTAGACTCAAGCCATATGATTCTAATCTACACAAGCAGATACATAAGAATGCAAAAAACTTATATCAGAGGTTCCCAACCCCCAAGTTGTTTCCTGGTACCAGGCCACAAAGGGTTGGCTGCCAGTCCGCAGTAGGGTTGGCTGCCAGACCGGAAGTCCAGAAGTGATGGGCATACTGCTGACCAGCAGGCAACCTTTTTTTGTACTGAGTATAAAAAAGGGTTGGCTGCCAGTCTGCAGTATGCTTTTTACTTGTCAACTATAGTTTGTCAGTCGTCAGTTTGCTAGTCCACATCACTTCTGGTCCATGGTCTGCTGTATGTGACATCAACCATGTCTCCCACATCTAAGCTGTTCATTACTTGATCATAGAAGGAGATGAGTTTGGTCAGATATGACCTGTCCACAATGAAACCATGTTGGCTACTCTTCAGCATCATGCCTTCTGCCAGTCTCTCACAAATGTTTTTCCAAAATTTTACCTTGTATCAAGGTCAAACTGACCAGCTGATAGTTTCCTAGATCCTTCTTCCTCCCCTTTTTAAAGACTGGCACCACATTGGCCCTTTTCCAGTCTTCCAGGACCCCTCCTAAGCACAGCAAGTCTTCAAACATGGTCCCACAATGATTCCAGCCAATTCCCTCAGTGCTCTTGGGTGTAGTCCATCTGGTCCTGCAGACTTGAAGACATACAGCTGATCTATGTGTTCCCTCACCAGTTCAACACTGGTGACCGTTGGTTTGCAAATTGCCCCACCCCTATCCATCCAGTATCTGGCCAGGCGGGACCAGGAACACTGATGCAAAGTATTCATTAAAGAGTTCAGCTTTCTCTTGACTGTCTGTTATCAGCTATCCCATCCCATTCTGCAAGGGTCCCACATTTCCCTTAGTCTTCCTCCTGCTACCTATGTACCTAAAGGACTTCTTATTGTCCTTAATTTCAGTCACCAACCCGATCTCAGTCACTGCCCTTGCCTTCTTTATCCTCTCCCTACAAATATGGGCTATATTTGTGTATATGGGTTCCTTGGTGACTAGCCCTTCTTTCGAATGTCCATAAGCCTCCTTTTTTAAGTACTCCTTGACTCCTCTAGTAAGCCAAGAGGGCTTCCTGGCCCCTTTACCATCCACCCTTCCTTCATACAAGAATGGACCTTTTCTGCACTCCGAGGGCTGCTCCTTTGAGGAATGACCACCCTTCCTGAACTCCCTCCCCTCCGGTCTCTCTCCCACTATTTTCCTAAGCTCATTGAAGTCAGCCTTCCTGAAGTCAAGCACTTCTGCCCTACTGGATGACTTTTCTGCCCTATAATAGACAGTGAATTCTATCATCTCATGCTCACTGTCTATCTCTCAGATCACCCTCAATCCTCAGATCTACCACCAGGTCATCCCCTTTGGCTAGAACCAAATCCACCAAAGCCTTTTCCCTGGTTTACCCATTCACCTCCTGTACTAAATAAAGTTCTTCCACAGAGGTCAAAAACCTATGTGACCAATCAGATCCAACTGAGCACTCTTCCCAGTGGACTTTAGGGTAATTGAGATCACCCATGACAACCACGTCCCTTGAACATGCAGCCTTCATCAGTTCTGCAGAAAATTCTAAATCCATCTCCTTCTCCTGGTGTGGCGGCCTGTACTAGTCCCCTTCCCCTCATTCCTCCCTGTATCTTGACCGAGAGGGTCTTGAGTTCCCCTTCTTTTGAACTAATTTGTATCTCCAAGGAGGCATACCAGTCCTTTACATAGAGAGCTATACCTCCTCCCTTCTTCCCTCCCTGATCCCTGATGTGCAGTCTGTAGCCCTCAGTCATGTGTAGCATCCCACCAGATCTCCATTGCCCTGATGAGATCATATTCCCTATTTGCTACCAGAAGTGCCAGTTTATCCTTCTTATTCCCCATACTCCTAGCATTTGTGTACAGACACTTAAGTTCCCCATTGGTAACCCCCAGTTCCCCACCACCATGACATCATTTCAGCTTCTCGACACCTCCCTGACTCCCCTCTCTACATCCTTCCTGCTTAGCTGTCCCCTAGCTTGCATTCCCATCTGCACACCCTCCCCCCAATACACCTAGTTTAAATCTCTCTCCAGTAAGTCAGCCATCCTGAAAGAAAACAGTTTATTCCCCCTTGGCGTGAAGTAGATGCCTTCTCTTCCCAACAAGCTTCTATCCTGCAACAGCATTCCATGATCATAAAATCTGAAACCCTTACTGTGGTACTAACTCTTGAGCCTCCATTTGACCTCCTCAATAAGAATAGGTAGAAATAAAGAAGTGCTGTTCAGATACAAGTTGCTAAGTTACAATATACTACATCTAATTGTAGATAATGATGAATTATTAGAACTCCAAATGTACCTTAATGTAGGCATTTCACTTTAATTAAAAGTATTTGTCTTCTTCTAAATGGTTTATTTTTTGGATACCATATGTTAAAAGCTGTTAAGGTTAACAACTTAAATAAGAATTCTCAGCAAATTTATTACAGTGTTATAGATATTTAACAAAATCTTAGTATAGGGCAAAAGCATAAAAGCCCTATTATTACTATAATAATAACATCATTATTATTATTATTAAAGCATTTTCATTGCATACATGCTGCATTATTTGCAAATTGCTTCATTATAAAGAACACCTTATTAGAAAGTGCAGAACGTATACGTTGCTATCTTTGTTTTATCAGTTGCAATAGAGTCCTATTTATAATTTATCAGTACACCTCTGTTACCTAGAGAATAACATTCTTCTTATAACATTGACAAAGACATCTGAAACTCCAGTTCCCTTCAGATTTCTTTCATTTTCCTGTAGAGTAGGGTTGAAGAGACAAATATTACCCTGTGCGAAACAGCTAGTATTTGCTTTGGATTCAGATTTGGATGATTCAGGGGACAGTGATTCAATCTGGTGACTTGAATCACTATCCTGAATCCATTTGGCTGAATCTGATCCAGAGGTTTGGCTGCATCTCCAAATTGGCCCCATCCTCCGCCTGCTCAGCTGCCCTGCCCAGCCCCAGCTCTTTGATTAAAAAAAAAGCCCATATTCACTGGCTGCTGCTAAGTTGGGGGGGCAATCCCTGCTGCCCCCCACTGCCCCACACTGTGTGGGGTGCTCTGTCAAAAGCCCCCATCCCCTCCTGCTCTCCCAGCCCCAGCTCCCAGCTCCTTTAAAAAAACAAAAAACAAAAAAAAACCCCTATACCCACTGGCTGCTGCCAGGTGGGAAGGGGGCAGCCCCTGCTGCCTCTGCTGCATGGGAGGCTATGCCATGAACCCTCACCTGCTCTCCCAGCCCCCTGCCATAGCTGCCCCACTGGCCCCAGCTCCTGGCTCTTTAAAAAAAACAAAACCTTGAGTCACTAGCTACTGCCGGGTGTGTGTGTGTGTGTGGGGGGGGT
>NW_017728918.1:57547496-57598629 GCF_001723895.1 Crocodylus porosus | reverse complement strand
CTCCCCCACCCCCTACTTACCTGCACGGAGTCTGGGTCCAGCTCCCTCCTGCAGCAAACAGGGATTGCCCAAATCTCTGAAGCTCTCCAAATCTTTTCCAAATCAGTTTGTAGAGCTTTGAATCAATTTGGACTTTATAACTGGTCTCCTGATTCAGAGATCTGGCTGCTGAATCTGGCCAAATCTCCTCTGAATTAAATCAGCACCTGAAGCTTCGCACAGCCCTAATAAATATGAATAGATATCAACCAACTCTTTTCTAGCTCTCTCTGAATCAGCTAATCAGTTACAGGCTTTTTGTTTGTTTGTTTTAATTAAGTCACCTCAACCTCTCATTCACCCTACCAATACCCTGCAGAATACTGTATGGGTACTCTTAATTGGGGTTCATCCTAATGATGTGAAAAGAATATAAGTGCATGCAATATCCTGGGACAAGTCACATAACCCCACGCACATGAAAAGGAGATGGCAAAAAGCTGCTGAAAGAGATTAATCAAAGGCTGTACTGCTGATTGTCTGCAACAGTTACAGGAATGCATGACTGTAGGGGACTTCCTGGGTCACCAAGTCATGTCTTCTGCTATATCAGGCCACCATGTCATGCAATCCCTCTCATAAAATTACCAGCTCCATCTTAAAATTAGTTGAATTTTTTGCAATCAGCTACTCTGATTGGAAGGCCATTCCAAAACCTCAAATGATTAGAACCTGTCATCTAATTTCCAGCTTGATTTTATTCATGGCTAGATTAAACCTATTGGTTCATGTGCCAACATTGTTCTTTAAGTTAAACAGCTCTTCTCCTTTCCTGGTGTTAAGCCCCTGATGTATTTATAGAGACCAATCATATCCATTTTGCAGCCATCATTTTGCTAGGCTAAGCATGCCAAGTTGTTTTAGTTTCCTATTGTAAAATGATCTTTTCATTCCCTGATCATCCTAGTAGCCCTTCTCTCCACCTGTTTTTGTTTAGTGCAATATTGGTCCTTGTCATTTTATAAGTAAAAAGCAAACTGCTTGACTTTGAGGCTTTAAAGTGATTATTAATAATAGTGAATTATGATCAAGATCTTAAGATTGTGCATGTTAGCAATACTTTAATCCTTTTCTACCACATTTCCTACTGAATTAGATGCAAAGGCAAACTCCAGGCCACTTCACTGTCAGAAACAACTAATCATTCTTGCAATAGCTAATCCCCATTCATACACTAATCCCCAATATTTCCTGTGCACTGTCACACAGGCTGCTTCAAAGCCACTTAAATGTGTCCTTCCAATAACCAGCTTTCCACTCTTACATGGTAGTACTACATGGGCTGAGATATAACAAGCCTTGTGTACCCTGGAGGAAAGGCAGACTTTTTAATAAGCAGTGGATATCAGAAAAAATGTATTATGACTTTTATTGCAACCTTTAATAATCATGAAGGCTAGGGACAGAAAATACACATAAACTGGTATAAGTATTCAGAAACTGGTGCAAGTCTGTAACCTAACAGAAGTTCAGTGCACATAAACTGCTTTCAAAATAGCTGAAACAGGTTTAAGATAAACCTAGATTTTAGATTAAATGGGTTATTCAACTTCTGTCCCAGATACCCTCCAGATTCAAGTTAACTCTCAGTCCCCCAGCATCCCAGGATACTTTGCACCTCCTCTGCAATGACCACCTTGCATGCTTTGCTGGCTAGCCTTGGCTCAAGCTGTCTGCTCCAATCCAGCAGGGAGGTATTCTCTAGCACCTCCTGGCTTCTGGCTTGAGCCACTGTAGGCAACTGGCTGCATTTCCAGAATCAAAAGTGAATGTCTGTTTACTTGCTTATCAGTTCAATCTATGCAGTTTAGACTAACCTGTGAAGACTGAATCAGGCTCTTTGACTGTCTGTATTTAGCCAAATAGTAGTGACATCCTATATTTTTAAGCTATCTGTAACTTTTAAATATGTTTAGTGTTCATCAAATGGGAGTCTAGGGCAGTTTTATACATGTATGCATTGCAGCACCAGGTGCTTTGAAAAGCGCCCAGCGCTGTGTCACATACAGTTGTATAAGCGTCAAAATGCACGTCGGTCCTGAGAAAATGTTGGTGGTGCACTTTTGAACTAAAACACTTCAGAGGTACTTTAGTTCAAAAGTGTACCTCCACCATTTTCTATGCACTGATGCTCATTTCACCACCTATACAACTGCATGTGGTGCAGTGCAGTTCGCTTCAGCTTGCATGCAGAGACAACTCAATTAATTGAGACTTCATTAATTGAGTCTGCTCCAAAGTGGCAGATCCCTGGCATGTTGCTGGGAAAAAAAAGTATATGTTGTCACAGGGTGATGGCACAATATGGCTCTGAAGGGGGAAAGGGGAACCTGGGGACCCTAAATAAGGCTGAGGAGAGAAAGGGAGAAGGAAAGAAAACAATAAGCTCCTTACCTGCAGCCGACGATGCGGGAAAGCCGGAAGCGGCAGTGAGACCCACGTGGCTGATTAGCCACGTCTTTTTCAAACTGTGGCCAGCTGCGATCGATAACGATTGGAGCCAGCGCGGAGGCATAAAGAGCAACCCGAGACACGGGGGAGAGGAGGAGAGCTGGAGACCAGCCCAGAGGGGAGAAAACCCCAAAGCCTCACTGGGCGGCAAGGGAGAGCCTAGCAACCAGCTGCGAGGCTGGAACACATTCCCCGACAGCGGGGAGGCCAATGCCTGGGGAGAAGCAGCGGATGCCCGGGCTTGTGACTATGGAGCCGGGCATAGGGATCTGGAAACAGAACCCAATGTGAGGAGCCACCCCAAAGAAAGGGGGATGGAGGAGGACCCGGTTATCAAGGTGGGATCAGCATGGGCTTGGGAGAGCACCCAGAATCTGTCCCAGCAGGGATCCAAAACACCAGCAGTGAGAGGGGCTGCAAAGTCCTGGACCTTGCCAGGTGGAATCACTCAGTGAGGGACCAGGTGCAGAGGGGAACCAGTGTGGCTGGCAGAAGTCCCGAGTGGCCATTAAGGAACTGCAGCACCCAGCCATAGGGGTGCTGCAGAGAGAATTACATAGGGAGAGGACTGTCTCTGGAACAGGGAGTCCCAAACTTTGATTTTTAGCCTGGGAAACTGATGGGTAGTATTTTCTTTTGAGTTTTGCCGAATGGCCCACAGTTAAAGAGGCAGGGAGGAACCTTAGTAGGATTCCTTACAGGCAGGATCGGGAGTCAGGACAAGCCCACAGATTTGCCCAGTTACATGTGGGCATTGCAAGGTGAGGGTCAGCCCCGGGAATCACCGACAACTCAGCGTGGCTGGGTACTAGGGTGAGGTGTAGGGGAGGGCAGAGCCTTGCAGAAGACCATCACCCCAAGAGTCCCAATGCCGGATAAACTAAAGTAGTCGGCCCCTCCACTAAAGTTCAAGCAAAGTCGTGGCAGGCGAGATGGGGCGGGAACTACATCTAAGACCTATCCAGAATAGACAATTCTGGGGACGAAGTGACAGGCAAGCCCATACACCAGAGGCCGAGCAGTGCGAGACTTAACATTTGAGGCCCGCCAGTTGCATATGTATAAATGCCTGCAGGCCAGAGTTAAACCTGTTTAACTGTAAACTTTACAATATAGAAACATAATGCACATCTTTTTTGGTAACAATACATAAAAGCACAGTCCAAATACATTTCTACACCAAATTTAAAATAGATTTGTAGAAACATTACTATGCATTTTTAAAACATTATATTTAATTAAATGCAATTTCCCTCTTTAAAATACCTTCAGAAAATTATCTGTGAAATGTCTATAGAGCAGCAGAAGAGCAAATATGCAAATGTATGAATTTCATGTCCAACTATGTGGAATGATAAAAACACTTTAATAAGGACGTAATTGTTTTCTAAAATGTGAATAACAGAACATAGAATGCAAGCATTCTTTTAAGCTCAGTTTATGGAATATTATAAGCATACAAATACTAACACTTAAAATGAAACTTCTAAAATTTTAAAATGCAAATATTTAATAGCAGAACACATTGTTTGGCTAGGGCCAGAAGTTACACATAAACCAGTTTAAGTGATCAGAATCTATTTTAAACCTGTAACGGAACAGAAGTTCAGTGTGCATAAACCGCTTTCAAAATGGCCAAAACTGGTTTAAGATAAACCTGGTTGAATGTAGTATTAGACTTAACTGACTTGGGTCAGATGGGTTTATGGAACTTCTGTCCCAGATTCCTTCCTGGTTCAAGTAAACTCACAGTCCCCCAGCACCCCAGGATACTTTACAATTTTGGGCTGGGCTGTGCTGTCTGCTCGAGAGAGCAGTGTCTCCGCTGCAATTACTGCAGTTGTATAAGGGGTGAAATTCATGTCACTCTTGAGAAAATGGTGGTGGCGTGCTTTGAACTAAAACACCTCAGAAGTGCTATAGTTCAAAAGTGCACTGCTACCATTTTCTGTGTGCTGACATGCATTTCGCGGCTTATACAACTGCATGCGGTGCAGTGCAGTTTGTCTCAGCTCGTGTGCAGAGCAGACTCTATTAATCGAGTCTGCTCCGAAACAGCAGATCTCTGGCACGTCAGTGGAAAAAAAGTGTGTGTATAAATGCTCCCTGATACTGTTTTTTGAATCGGTAACAAAAGACTGTAGCTTTAAAACTACTGTAGCATGTGGAAAAAAATGTGTTTAAAGTGAAGTAGCAATAGCTTTTTAAGTAAACTAGTTATAGTACATTTCTTCTAGCTCATTTAGAGTGTAGTTACTGCAGTGGATAAATACACCCAAGTTAGCTTTCAACTAGCTTACTCAGGTATTCGAAAACAATGGAGCCATAGTAACTCAGCATGATCTGTAAAAACTGTCCAGGAAGCTAGCTAAATATTCTGGCAATTAGTCCATATCACCCCTGCTGAATTCCTGCCCCTGGGGCAGGAGGCTGGACTCGAAGATCTTCTGAGGTCCCTTCCAGCCCTAATGTTTATGAAATCTATGAAAAGCCTACAGCTGCAGCTAGATTGTTAACAATATACAAGTTATCTAGTTTAAAGTTACCTCAGGTATATCTATGGGCTTCAGTCATAACAATAGCTGTACTGTAGATGAACCCCAAGAGCAAATTACAAGGTACAATCATAAGTATGAAAAAATTAAACATTCTTCATTATTTGTCTGCATGACCCTAATACTTATTATGTAAAATTAGGTTCAGTGCAATTGAATATATATAAAAAAATCTAAAGACAAAAAGTGCAGATGCACAACATAAATCGAGTAAGAATGTAATTATTGCCTTTCCTCCTCTACACTGATTGATTCCAGACTTCCAAATCCAGTTCATAAACTAATTACTAGGAAAAAAAAAATCAGCTTGAAAACAAGAAGAGATTCAGATTCACAGCTTTTTTACTACTTTTTTATACATTTGTTTTTAAGAAACATAGGCTAACTACAAATTACAAAATTACTGCATATTATAGTTACTCAATCTGTGAAAACACTAACATTTTATACAATACTTACTCTGAAATACTTGCACACAGCCAAACAGTAATTTTCAGGGCTACCATTGACAATTTAAAGACAAGCCAAAACTAGATGCAACAGACTGCCAATGTGGGCTCACCAGATTGGCTTGAGATACTTACTCTGGGCTAGAAACAGTGTCGGTGAACTCCAAGCGACTCCAAGGGTAGAGCAGGGCTCTGCTCTGTGGAAAGGGAGAAGAAGCCAGTCTAAAGAAGGGTGTTTCAATCCCCTCATTCGCATGGAGGGGGGATGGCTGGAGTTGTGGGCTAGCCACCCTGAGCCCTGGTTGGTTGGTTTGAAAGCTAGGAAGGGATTGCAGGTGGGGATAAAAGCAGCAGCCGAACTAGAGTGGGGGGCTGCTGACAGTGATGCTGGGGAACAACACAGGAGGCCTAAGAAGAGCTGGGGTGAGCTGGCCGAGCAGAGAAAGCTGAGACCCCTCTGAAGACCCTCAAAGACCCTGGGAGAAGAAGGCAGTGGCAGTTGGCCATGCCTCTAGCCCTGCAGCAGAGAGGGACCTGCAGCCAGGGCTTGGGGCAGAGAGCTGGTGTCCCAAGGCCCCATCGCAGTGTGCTGGACGTGCCTGGTGTCCCAGAGGCTAGGGGTAGCAGTTGTCCCCACCACTCCACTATAGAGAAGCAGCAGTGGCCAGGAGTGTAGGTGGCATCCTTATCTGAAGCCGGGAGCTGGGCTGGTGAGTTGAGGAAGCCCCTTACCTTCCCCGGGGAAGCAGGACAGCATCAGGCAAGGCACTGGGATCCTGAGGAGCAGCAGAATGCCAGGACAAGGGTTCCTGGGAGCTTGGGGCGCAGGCAAGCTGCGAGGCATGTGGGGCGCTCAGCCAGTCATCTGGAGCAGGGGTTCAGAGCAGCTACCTGGGCTGCTGATACTCTGCTGCTGACTGCCCCAGAGGGGACTCAGTCCTCTCCCTTATTCTGCAGCTGATTGCCATCAGATGGAGTCCCTGAGCTTTGTGCTTGGGTCATGCCAATTGCTGCAGGAGCCTACTCTGTTGCTTGTTGCTTGCCTTTTGGTTCAGCCTCTTTGGTGGGGTTGGGGTTGGATACAATTTGATTGCTGCAGACCAGAAGAGCTTACACTGTTGCAGTCTGTCGCTTATTGGGAAGCCTGTTGGAGCTGCTGGAAATGAATACCCTGCTTCCTTTCTGTAGCATCTCAGCAGTGGTTGAAAGCTGCCAGTTACCCTACCTGTAGTTCTTGAGTCAAGGGTTGACTAATGCATTCTGGTTTGTTTTGTGATTCTGGTTATGCCATTTAAGTTCACTTGTAAATAATCTTTTCTATTATTCTTGTTTTGTAAATAAAGTGTAAATGGTTAAATTAGTTAAGTGTTAGACCTTCTTGGGACCACAGGCTGCTCTGTGGGGAGCAGGGGCTGGCTGGAAAGTAAACTGGTGCTGGCTGGAAGCCCTGCCCCACTCTCACCACACCATCCCTGATATTTGGGCAGGGGTGGCAACAAGGGTTATATATAAAATATATATATATAAACCAGAAGGAGAAATATTGAGCTGCTTTTATAAGCACATAGATAAATTATGTTAGAGAAATTATTGTACCATTGAAAGAGTATGAAAGAGAAACTGAATTTCAAATAAGTACACATAACTTCCTCTATAGGATACAAACTAGAGCTGTGCAAAGCTTCAGTAGCTGATTCCATTCACAGGAGATTTGGCAGCCAAATCTCTAAATCCAAATTGAATTGAGAGACCCATTAATATCTCTGAATCAAATTGGAATCCTCTGAATTAATTCAGAGAGATTCAGCCATAGACTGTACAGGCAGGCACTAGGCAGTGCCAGCGGAAGCAGCTGGGGGAGCATCTGGAAGAGCCCCAGCTTAAGCTGGCAGCCCCAGGAGAAGCCGTGGCTTTTCTGGCTGCTCCCCTGGCTGCCCCTCCACCAAGGTGAGGCAGGAAGTGCTGGCAGCCCTGGGGGAACTTGCGGAGCTGGGGGATCAAACCGGGAACTGAGGGGAATGAGGGGGGGCTGGGAGAAAATGAATAGGGGAATGATTGGGGGCTGGGAGAAATGAATAGGGGCTTTCCCCCAGCTCAGTGCCCCAGCTCCCAATTCAATCTCCCCAGCTCCCCAACCATTTCCCAGGGCTGCCAGCGCTGCTTGCCTTGCCCTGACAGGGCAGCAGCTGGATGAGCAGAGAGAGAAGCTGTGGCTTCTCCCAGGGCTGCTGGCTCAAGCTAGGGCTCATATGGTGGCTGCTCCACCAGCACTGCCTGCCTGTATGGTCTATGGCTGAATAAGACGCAGTGCTGAATATCTTTGGATTTGGCTGAATCGAATTGGAACAGTGATTCAAATCACGGAATTGAATCACTTTCCCTTCGAATCACTGAATCCAAAATGAATATTTTCCACTTTGCGCAGGCCTAATACAAACCAACAAAAAGCAGATCAAAATATTTTTTACTCCGCTTAAGATCATTACCACACTGTACAACCAATAAAGCAAGCAAACATCATCATTAAGATGTATATAGATATGAAGTATAAATAATTAATTTAGTCTAGTAATATTAGGGCAGTAATGAGACGCTAGATAGCTATTAACTCAAATTATCTGGATACCATCAACTTTTCCTCACAAATGTTCAGTGGTATTTTTTAAGTTCACTAGGTGTTTGCAGAGCCTGAGGACATGGTTCCTTTACAGGGAAACTGTCCTTTTGCGGGGTGGTTTCTTCACACCCACCTGCCTGGCTCCCAGTGAGCTGGAACAAGATAAGCCACAACCTGAATCCTTCTTTGCCACTGCTTCTGACCCTGTTTATCTCATCATACGGTTAGCTCCCATTATCAAGGCTTCCTTACCACACACTAGGTTGTGGGGCATTTTTGCCAGTGTACCCCGCATGACATCTACACTCTGGGGATGATACTCAACTATGGTGAGATATTCTACTAACATGTATCTAGTCCTCACTCAACTTGTTATATGAAACTTTGAAGTGCTGGTGGCACCTCCCACACATCCTTTTCGAATTCCTAGATCTAACCATACTTTCCATATTTTCATTAACCAGGTTGAAACTAGCCATAAGGTGTAAATCTGTGCTTTTATGATGAAGTGAAGAACAGGGGCTGCCACCTCCAAGGCAAGAAAGGTTTAGATTTTTAAATTTAGATTAAATTAGAAGTTTCACATGGGAATGTTGCTTAATAACAATTAAGAAGAGCCAACTGTTCCTTCATTGTGGTGAAATACAGCTGTTTATCCTCCTTACAAAGGAGGTGAAAAATATTTTGCCTAGTTCTCTTCTCAAATTATGTTAGATGTAAACCAATGTAATCTAACTTAAATGAAATCAAGTGAAATGAGAATGGGGCTTCTACAGTACTGTACTGCTCTTTCTTTTGGAAATAGCACAAGGTTTATGGGAAAGAGTGACCATCACAAAGTTCATACTAAATACATTCCTTACGATAGCAGACAAGAAAGTTTAACAACGAGGATTCTGCTAGTTTTGGATTAAAAATAACAAGTTTTTGTCCTAGAAAGGGAAGTCACAGCACTAGTTTATAGAGTAATACTTCATACAAATGGCTTTAACTTTTTGTACAAATTATAACATTAAGTGTATAGAGGATATCCCATAGAGACAAATATCTAACTAATAAAATATTTATTCCACTCTGTAACATTTGGTTACTCCTAACCATACTCTTCCTAGCATATGGTTAGTAATTCCAAACATAATTCCTAACCATAATCTTTTGCATTCACTGGCCGTGTCCAGATGCAGGCAGCTGTGTGGTATGTGGTGCCACAGATAGTAAGGGAGCAGCGTAAGGGTTTTTTTTGACCCCTGAGTATCCAGGGGTCAACCCCCCCATGCAAAATAAAAGTAGAGTGGCACATGTGGGGACAGCATGTGCTACTCAGAACTGGAGCCTGGCCAGTCAGAACCACACTCCAGCTGCCAGCCAGGCTGTGAGCAGCAGGATCGCCGCTGCTGTAGTCCCAGCAGTCTTCCAGGACTCCAGATAAGGCTACCCCACCTGGGATAACCTGCTGCGGACCAGAGGGTGTATGGCACAGGCATTCTCCAGGGACAACTAGCAGCAGCACAAGGTGTCCCGCTGCTAGTTGTCCCCAGGGAACCAAATGTCCATGCTCATGTGGACGTGGCCACTTTTTTGTATCATCTCCCAATAGCACTGTTTTAAGAATTACTTTATTTACCAAAGTATACAAAATGGCAAGATTCCATCTGTTCTAAGCTCAATAACCTTGCCCTTCTTGAGCACAACTGAGAGACCAAAATGCTATTATTTTGAACTGTTTTGACATTATCGGTTATCATTTGCATGATGATGGAAACTGGCCAGTCCTACAAAGAACTGTTCACATATGTCAGCTGCAATTTGAAATCGAAATGGCAGCTGCCACCCATCAGCACAAATAGCAAACTTGTCACATATTCTCATTTTTCCATTACTCTACTAAAAAGGCTTCTGCTTTGTGCCTTTAAAAATTGACAATATACATCAGTTTCTGCACAAAAGGTGATCGTCACTGATTTTAGCATAATGTTTTATTTGACTTTTATTTAAGATTATTAATTTTTGAGTATGTGTTCACTCAGATATGTCTTCTAAAATCAAAACCAGTATCTTTGGTGCCAGCAAAAAACCTAAAAATAGGTTAACTGGCCATTGGCCAATCAGGGCACAATCTTGCTTCAGTTGTAGATTAAAGAAAGCCAGAGACAGCTAAGTGGTTAGTTAAGCTAAATGGAAGCCAGCCAAACTGAGGGCCACCTAGCCTGAACAGTGAACTGAAATTAATTAGGCTGAAGCCAGATAACCCAGGGCACTTTTACAAATGCTCCAACACATTCTGATTAGAACATGCTGGAGCAGACTTGGTTAATCAAGTCTGTTGGAGCATTCTAATCAAAATGCTTCAGCGTGCTGCAGCATCTCATGTATTCAGCATCCTATATTTCAAAATGGCAGTGGGGGGGCACTTTAATTAAAACTTGCTGAGTGAGTTTTAGTTAAAGCACCCCAACCACCATCTTGAAATGCAGGACCCTGAATACACAGGACAATGTAGGCATTTTAATTAGAGCAGCTTGTGAAACCTGCTCCAATTAAAATACCTCCACCCTGGAGTCTGCGTATAGGCATTTCCAGAGACTAACTACAGCCAGCCAGGCAGTAGACTAGACAATTTGAAGGGCAGGAGGAAGCCTGGAAGGCTATGCAGCTGAAGAGACTTAGATTCTAACAGGAGCCAGAGTCCAGAGCTTGAAGCTACCTCCTCCCAAGGAGCTGGAAAATGTAGTCATAGAAGAATAAAGGAAAGCAATCCCACAACATCCATGGATAGGATGTGTTGCTTTGGCAGTCAACCACATTGTGCCTGCTCTGATTCAGGTATTGGTTATTTAAGATGGGACTACAAGGTGAATGGTGCAGGCCTTACAGAATAACTTCTTTACCTGTTGTCTAACCACTAAGCCAAGGCCTTGAAACAAAAGATGGTTCTCAGACAGCAACAACATTGGTGTTGCAGCTTCTAAAGTCTGTGATAGAACAACGAGGAACACTACTGAAAGTGATGGCACACAGAATTATTAACCTTATTGGTACAATACTTGACTACCAAAACAAGCCTCCCAGCTTGAAGAAAAAGGATCAAGAGGATACATGGTGTTAGCCATCCAGGTTGGCAACTGTGGATGACCCAGAATCCCTTTTGAGAACTTGATTCCTGGACTATCTACTTCATGCCTCCACTAATGGGCAATGCTCAGACCACTTAGAAGAGCTCAGATAGATTCATAGGCCATGTGTGTATGAGCAGGGACATGTGTTTTTTGCCTTTTTACAATCATCTGGGACATTTCCTAATTACCATGAATTTTCAGAGACAATGGCCAGTGGCTTTGCAATCACATCAGCTAACTCCCTCAGCACCCCTGGGTACATTGTGCCCAGGGCCATGGACTTGTAGGTGTCCAGATTTTCTAAATAGTCCCCAACCTGTTTTTTTGCCACTGTTGGGTGCTTACCTTCTCCCCAAACTGTGCTGCTGGGTTCAGTAGCCTGGGAGCTGACCTGGCCTTTGAACACTGAGATAAAAAAGGCACCAAGTATTTAAGCCTTTTCCACATCATTTGTCACTAGGTTGTCTACCTCATTCAGTGAGGGACATGCACTTTCTTTGCTCTTCCTCTTGTTCCTGACATACTTGTAGAAACACTTCTTGTTATCCTTCATGTCCCTTGCTAGCTGCAACTCCAATTGTGCTTTGACCTTTCTGATTTCATCCCTGTGGGCTCAAGCAATAATCTTATATTCTTCCATAGTCATTTGTCCAGGTTTCCACTTCTTGTAAATTTCCTGCTAAGCCAAGCTGGTATTCTGCCATACTTGCTAGTTTTCCTGCAGATCAGGATGGTTTGTTCCTGCATCCTCAGTAAGGTTTCTTTAAAGTACCCCAGCTCTCTTGGACTCCTTCCCCACCTCAGACTGGCCTCCCAGGAGATCCTCCCCATCAGTTCCCTGCAAAAGTCAAAGTCTGTTTTTCTGAAGTTCATGGTCCTTGCTCTGCTGCTTTCCTTTGTTCCTTTCCACAGGATCCAGAACTTAATCATCTTATGATTGCTGCTGCCCAAGTTGCCATCCACTCCTATATTCCCCACCAACTTTTTCCTGTTTGTGAGCAGCAGATCAAGAAGAGCATGCCTCTTAGTTGGCCTCTCCAACACTTTCACCAGGAAGATGTCCCCAACTCTCTCCAAAAACTTCCTGGATTGTCTTTATACCATTACATTGCCCTCCCAGCAGATATCAGGGTGATTAAAGTCTGCCATGATAAGGTAAGTAGGCTGACATGAACTATTATTTGCTGAACCAGTTGGTAACATGTGAAGAAATTAATTACAGCAGGGGAAGCCAAGAAAATGTAAGCCAATATGAAGTCAGCAGAACATGTTTCAAGATATGCCCCCTTTGGATTCCAGCTGAAATGGGAGAGGATCAGTTCTGGAGCCTTCCCTGTGCCCCCTCTTCCAGTTGCAGTGGAAGAGGCAGTAGGACACAGGGGAGGTGTTGAATGGGAGGAGTGTGGACTCTTACCTGGTTTGGGGACTTCAAAAAAAAAAAAAAAAAAAAAGGCCCCAGCTGCTGCTCCCATTGCACAGTCTGAAAGGAGGGCTGCATCTTTGGTACTGCACCTGCTCTGGATCCACCCTGGTAATTCTCAACCATTTTAGACTCAAGGTATTCCTTGATAGTCTCAAATCCTTGATAGTCTCTTGGATAATGCCACATTTTAGTTTTCATTCATTTTTTTGACTACAGAAAAATACTAGAATAATTCTTCTGTTGCAAAGAACTCAGAAAGATCACAGCAGTTCAGAATGGTTTCAACTCCTATGGTTCTTATTGGGGCATCCCTGGGGAGGGGAGTGGCAAATCGGGGTGACTGCCTTAGGCCACGCACTTTGGGGCCCCCTGCAGAGCTAGGCAGAGCAGTGGCAGCACGGAGCTGGGCAGAGTGGTGGCTCTGCATTCAGCTGCTTGCTACTCCTGCCCTGCTGCAGCCAATGGTGGCAGCAGCTTCTTCAGGTCTGGGGCCCATGGGATCAGAATGGAGGTGGGGCTCTGCATGGGCTGATTTGCCCTGGGCTCCACACTCTGCTTGGGTTGCCTCTGGTTCTTATTTTCATTCTCTGGATTTATCTTGTGATTCATGCTTGCACACTTGATTCATGTTTGCACCCTGCGACACCCTTGACAGGATCTCAGGGTACCTGGTTGAGTATCAGTATATTAGAACTATACTGAATACTTTTGAATGGAAATGAAACTATAAAAAGTCTTTCTATTGTAATAAAAAGAAGTCTCAACATGGTTTCATATCCCAAACAACTTTTTATAACTGTTGTGTATCTGCTCAATGTCTGTTTTATTTATATTGAAAAAAACATATGAAGAATGGAAAAAAAATCTGCCATAATACCTGTTTATGTAGTCCATACAATTGGCACCTTCTGAGAAAGTTTTATATTAAGATGATAAACCTATCAATTTCATGCCTGTAGATGTTTTTTTAACTACTATTCTCTCTTCAAAAAGTTCTGATAAATATATATTATTTAGAAAACCATATAGACCAATTTTTAAAACATTGACTTTAACCATTTTAACCATCAAACTTCTGCTAAAAGCTAATGGAAACTTAAAAAAGATCATTTCATGTAACAAATAGTAAAATTTGTTACATTAATATTTTCTCCTCATCTTTCTTCCTAATTATTTTTTCTTTTCAGCTTGATCCACACTACATGACATACTGGGTTGCTGGAAAGCTAAAGAGATTATCCATATGCATTAATTGAAATTTCTAAAATATTGAATGCATTTCTATTCTTAATAAAACACACAGTTATATACCATAAAACATTTTCTACCTTACTTTACCATAGTCAATCTTTTTATGCATAAATAAACGTATAAACGAATATATAAACAATTCAGCTTGCAACAAACAATAATATATAGAAATCAGTTATAAAACGATGGCTCATTAGTATAGTTCCTTCTGTTTTCTTTCCAATTTCAAAGTTACCACTATCTGACCATGAAATCAGATGTTAACAAACTATCCAGTTTGTTCTCTGTGAGAGCTACAGTAGGTAAAAAGTGGTTAACAACTGAACAAAAATAATGTGAAACCTAAGCTGATTCAACTACATTATTTTCAGTATTATATAAAAGCTTGCTTTAAGGTTGTTCAGAATCTAGATGAACTCTTGAACTACAAGAAACTTAAGCTATAATTGATACCCATTGTATCGTGTCATATGTAATGTACCATGAGGTTAATATATAATTTAATTTAAACAGATTCAGGGTAACTGAAGCAACATGATTATTTTCAACAATTTATCTTAATTGTAGTTTACTTAGAAAGCAACTCAGGAGTTTTTACTGCTTCTTTTCCTAGTAAAGCTAGACATTTCATACAAAAGAATGAGCAAACAGCATTCTATCGTTTCGTTTTAAATTTAGGAAGCTCATCACTTTAAAGGCCTTCTAAAAAATTAATCTCATGTGTCAAAGAGCATTAAAAACCTTTAAAAATTAATTTATCTCTGTTCCAGTAATCTTTCCCTGCATATTATCCCATTCATGTCCTTCCTTGGGCATGCTTTGGTCATGAAGGCCCAGTTGGCATGTCTACATGTGTGCTTTAATATTCATTAGCCTATTTTAATGTGCATTAAAGTGTCACAAAAAAAGCGGGCACTTTTACACCTGCTCTGGGGGTGGAGGTTGAAGGGTGCTTTAATTAGAGTGGTTCTGGGAGCCACTCTAATTAAAATGCTGCCATGTCTCATGTACCAGTGTCCCCACACTTAAAATAGTGACAGAGGCACTTGAATTAAAGTTCGTTCATTGCTGATACATGACATGCAGGAGGCTGCTGAAGCATGGCTATTGCCACACTCCAGCAAACTGGATTGAGTCTGTTCTCATGCACTGGAATTCCCACATGCCTTGGTGCTCATGTATAGGTGCCCTTTAGTTAATGTGCACTAAAGTAGGCTAATGTGAATTTTTCTAGTACGTCACAATGGAAGTACTACTTTAACGTACATTACCTAAACTGTATTTATGAATGTGTAGACATGCCCAGGGAAACTTAGGATGTCCAAAAGTATGTGCAAATATTGTGGGTCTTGAATATGCCCCATGCATATTCTTTGGATGATACAGATTCAACTCTGGATTTAATAAGCAAAGTTAAGTACATACATATTCATTTAGTTTTTGGGTTCTTTATAACTGAAGATTGTTACTTTGGTTTCAAGTGTATTTATTCTGGACATAGCAGAAATTTTTTAATTACTTGGGTACAAGAATCTACTCTGAATTTCTAAATGATCATAGGAAATTACCATGCATAGAGTGAAAGTTTTGTTTTGATAAGATGCCACTAATGACAAAAATGGCATTTCTAAGTCCATTTTCTAAGCAGTTCAGTATAGAAAATGTAGCTAGCTCCATCTGCTTTGTACTTAAGCCATTTCTGTGGTCATTCAAAATAATCATCCATTGTTCTATGTGTTAATGGATTTGATTATGGATATCAGCAATGAATAGAACAGTGTGTGACTAATGCTACTTAGCCAAGAGAGGTTTCAGTTTACTAAACAAATCTCTTCTCTACAGAAAGATGCAAAATCCTGAACTATATCTTGTGTTTTATGTATTTATTTTAAATATTAAGATTTCAATTATTTTTAGTAAAGGATCTGTTGGCCCAAGGTTATGACATTTTAGTAGAAACATTGTATTTAACAGTTTATCAAATTTAAAACCTGAAATAAATGTTTTTATTGTATTTTAACAGAATAGAGTACTAAGGAATAACCAGGGAATAATTTTACTGGTAAGTATTTAAAGGAATTAATAACCCAAATGTTCTTTATTTATTAATACTGGACATACTTGTTAGACTATTTTATACTGATTTACTATTTTAGTGCATCTGTTAATTTAGGGGATATTATTTTAAGGGAATGTGTGTGCTGCACTTTCACAATAAAAAGAACACCCTTACTGTAAAAGGAGCTTTAAAAACTGATATGAACTTGCAGGATGCTATAGTGTTTGTATAGCTGCACTAATGCATAAGTGAACCAGAACTACACATTACAACAATGCGTGGCTCTGGGGCTGGAGCCCAGCTGCAGGGGGTTAGAGGGTAATAGCCTGTCTGCATAGGAGCACTGGACCAACTGACAGGGGTGATTGGTTGGCTTTGGAGAAATTTAAAACAGCCCAGGGAGAGTAACGAGAGAGAGAGAGAAGGCCTTGTTGTGGAGGGAGAAGCACAGAACCAAGGTTGCCCTCTCAGGACCTGAAGGAGGTTTTGGTTGATCCATTTGTTGTTTTTCTGCTTGTTTATACTGTTTTCTGTGGGGACAAATTTATCCTAGGAAAAATAAACTTCCTGGTGAAAGAAGTGACAACCCATTACATGTATGTTTAGCAAACATGCATGAAGACCTGAGAACAGAAACAGCTTAGATCTTATCTACATTAGAAAGAGGCATAGTAGAATGATAAGAGATGCAACTCTACTGACAAAAAACATCCTTTGTTGATGTATATTAGCACAATATCAGCAAAATCATTTTTCTATTAGGCTCTATATCAGCAAAATCACGTTCCTGTTAGCATAACTGTGTCTGCCTTGGGACTTTTGCTGGCATTGCTTATTTGTTGTAGGTCTGTATTTTCTACTTTTTCACTGTGGCTGACCACAAAGTTTCTAGGCCAGACCCTTCCTCTCTGCAGACTATGAAAAAGTAAGAGATTTGAAAACCATTTTATGTTTTTCAGTCTGCCTTTAAGCTGTCCCTGCCTATACACAAGCCCATGCATGTGCATGTGTATGTTAGTGTTGCCCATTCTCCAAAATGTATTGCCCCCTGATGCAAGAGCTCACCCTACCCTCCAACATCTTTCTCCTGTCACAGCCCTGATTGGCTACTCTGCTCCTGAAGATAGACAAGCAAGGTGGGCAGCCAGCCAGTCAGAAAGGGCTAAAATTCACTAGGGGATTGGAGATTGTCATCATCAAGAGGCCCTAAGCAAAATATTACACCTGCAAAAAAATCCTGAGATTTGAGGCAACTTTGCTACACTCCTAATCATCATAGCTCTGCCTGGTGAACTTTTACACAGAGCTATGGAGATTCTAGCTCCAATCATAATTCAACAAGATAGCATGGTCTTGTGAATATATTAAGAATCTTGGCTGTAATTCATGCTCTCATGATCTAGGAAAATCAAATTTTTCTTTCCGTGGCTTTGCTCTTACTTTGTCTATCTTTTCAGTTTACACTGGAAGCTATTCAGGGCAATGCTTAACATGAAGGGGCACTGATGTTGGTGAAAGAATGATAGCCAAACGTAGCTGTGGCTCATGACACTGATATGGCAACCATAGCATGGCTTCTTCTGCTCCTGATCTTCACCCACTCCCTTAGAATAGTGGATTCTGTCAGGGCTGACCATGCTGCTTGGCATTTCTTGGCTGTGGTTAGCTGGTCTAGAAAATGAGAGGGAGGAGGCTGGAATAGTAACATGGGGTAAGGATGAAGGGGAGAAGATAGGGTGCCACCCTGCCTGCTGAATTAATTTGCATGAGAGAGATTAACCCAGGTATGGAAGAAAGGAGGCATCCCCAATCCCTAGGAAGAAAATTGTTGCTCCACTTGAGCTGCGGAGACAGCTGGGATAGGGTGGTCAGATAAAGGCCCTTCCCTTCATAGAGGCTATATACAACAATACTTAAATCTAAGAAGTGGAACAGATTACTCAGAGAATTTGTTGAATCTCCATCCTTGGAAATTTTTCAATATAGGTTAGATAAACATTTGTCTACAATGACTTTGAAAGAGATGATCTTGGTTTGACTGATTGTAAGATTTATTATAGTCCTGTTTTAAATGCGTCACACTGCTATAATGTTGCATGCTTCAATTTTCCCCAAGCTAACGATGTCAGAGATAATGAGATGGATTTTTCGGCCTCTGAGAATGAAGACTCATCTATCTACAGACACTTCAGTAGCTTTGTTGAAACTTCAACAAAGTTGGGTATTAGGAGGTTAGAGGGAAGCTGAAGGAGACAAATATAACAATGGACATCATAGTTTGACCAGCAGAGGAACTTTGGGGCTCAGGAGCCGGGGAACTGAAAAGAGAATAATGGCAATTTTGGGGGGTGTTCTGGGTTGTGTAGGCTGGAATGGTGGGAGAGGAACTGCATAAGCCTTTGGGGGACAGAGGCAGAGAACTTCTATCTGGGTTTCCCTGGCCCCAGGAAATATCTTTATTGAAGCAGATCTGCCTGTTTGCTGCTTGGCACTTCAGGTCACACTTGTTCTGTTCAAGAAGGGCTACAGCCCCTCTCTCAGGAATGCAACTGGATGCTAGTGCCAGTCTCAGAGTGAGAAGGAGTCCCTCTACCCTATTCTACAAGCCATACCTGGGCTGTTTTTTTGGGGCATTCTCAAAGACGTGCTAGAGTGGTCCTGAGCAAGCACCCCCTGGGGGATTTGGTGACTTTTGGTTTGAGCAGAAGGTCAGATAAGATAAATTCATGAGGTCCCTTTGCAACCCTGTTTTTCTACCATTCTAGTCTCCTGGACTTCTCTCCAGTTTGTAACCAGGTGCTAAAATGGCAATTGGGCAAAGATTTTTGCCAAATCTCCTAGTAGCATTTTGCAATAGAAAGACAACAGACTCATTCCAAGAACCCGGCCCACACCCACATTGGTCTCCAAAAAGTTGTGTTGTAACCTCATTTCTTCCTTCATGGAGTACAGGAAGAGGCAAACAGTACAACCTCTGCCTACCTCTTTCTGTTCTCCTTGAAAAAAGAAATTAGGTTACAACACAACTTTTTGTAGATCAATGTGGGTACAAATGGGGCTCTTGCTATGGGGCTCTTGGTCTGCCCACCATCCTGGAAGGGAGAAGCGCAGCTCTCCCTCCTGAACCTTTGCATAAACATGGGAAAAGAGTAGCTCAAGAAAGCCAATTTCTGGTCAATATGGCAGAAATTTAAAATGGTCTTTTTAGCAGACCACACAAGTCGTTGCATCAATGCAGTATGGTTTATCTAGCTAATCCTCTTGTGACCTTTGTGACCAGTTTTTCACTGAGGTCATATCAAAAGCTTCCTACCTTCTGTTTGTTATTGCAATTTGTCTTCATACTTGTGAACTTTCCCAGTTCTTGATACTGATGGTATGGTGGTAAATTTTAATTCAGACTGTATTTCTTTACACACAGAGAACACTTTTACTTAACTATTCATAGATTCATAGATGCTAGGATCAGAAGGGACCTCAACAGATCATCAAGTCCAACACCTTGCCTAAGCAGGAAAGAGTGCTGGGGTCAGATGACCCCAGCCAGATGCATAGCCAGCCTTCTCTTAAAGACTCCCAAGGTAGAGGAGAGCACCACCTCCCTTAGAAGTCCATTCCAAATTTTGGCCACCCTTACTGTGAAGAAGTTTTTCCTGATATCTAGCCTAAATCCATTCTCTGTCAATTTGTGACCATTGTTCCTTGTTTCCTAAGAGGCACCCTGGTGAACAGAGCATCTCCAATCCCTTGCTGCATCCCCCTAATGAATTTATAGGCAGCCATAAGATCACCTCTCAACCTTCTCTTGTGGAGGCTGGAGAGGTCCAGGTCCCTCAATCTCTCCTCACAGGGCTTGTCCTGTAAGCCCCTAACCATATGAGTGGCCCTTCTCTGGACCCTCTTGAGTCTATCAACATCCTTCTTGAAGTACAGTGCCCAAAACTGGATGCAGTACTCATCTGTGGTCTGACCAATGCTGCATAGAGGGGAAGTATCACCTCCTTGGATTTATTTGTCATGCATCTGCTGATGCATGATAAAGTGCAGTTAGCTTTGCTGATGATTTCATCACACTGACAACTCATGTTAATCTTGGAGTCCACTATGATTCTGAGATCTCTTTCCGCTTCTGTGCTGCTGAGAGGGTCACTTGCCAGCCAGTATGTGTGCTGGATATTTCTGCGCCCTAGGTGCAGTACTCTGCACTTGTCCTTGTTGTATTGCATCCTGTTGTGTACGGCCCACTTTTCTAACCTGGCCAGGTTTGCCTGCAATCATTCCCTACCCTCTGGAATGTGCACTTCACCCCACAATTTAGTATCATACGCAAACTTGGACAGGACACACTTCACACCCATATCCAAGTCACTGATGAAGATATTGAAGAGTACAGGTTCAAGGACCAAACCCTGCGGGACCCCACTACCCACATTCTTCCAGGTCGATATTGACCCGTCTACTACTACTCTCTGGGTGCGACTGCTAAGCCAATTTGCCACCCACCGGACCATGTAAACATCTATATCACAGCCCCTTAATTTATTTTTAGAGAATGGGATGAGATACTGCATCGAAGACCTTGCAAGAAAATGACATCCACCTCTGCTCCTGCGTCTAAGCATTTTGTGACTGTCATAAAACAAAACCTGATTAGTTAGGCATGATCTACCTGCTACAAATCCATGCTGGTTTCCTGCCCGCATTATTTTTTCCGCTAGACTCTCACAGATATGATCCTTCATAATCTTTTCAAAGACCTAAGGATGGAGGTGAGACTGACTGGCATACAATTAAACAGATTCTCCTTCCTCCCCTTCTTGAAAATAGGGATCACATTGGCCATTTTCCAGTTCTCTGGGACTTGACCCAAGCACCATGAGCACTCAAACAGCCATGCCAGTGGTTCTGCTATGATACCAGCCAATTCCTTCAGTACTCTTGGATGCAGATCATCCAAGCCTACTGACTTGAACACATCCAGTCCATCCAAGTGGCTCTGCACCAAGTCAACATCGACAGTTGGTGGGCTGGTATCCCTCTGATGCCCATCTGAAAACTATGAAGACTCCTAGTTATCCTAAGTAACATATATTGCATTGTAAAATATTTAACAATGCATGGAAAGGTAGACATGAAATATCTATGAATACAGTAAATGCGTTTTCAAATCTCCTGTGATATTCAGTGTGAAATGTCAAACCCATGTACTGCACATGAAAATATTTTGAGTTTGATACATCAAAACAACTAAATTTCTTTTACAGCTAATTACAGTTACAACAGGAATCAACTGAAAATAGGGTATCCAGTATATCCTGTATTTGCACTGAAAGTCAAGCTCAACTGTAGTCAAATGTCTCAAATAGAAACAACTGTCTAGAGATTTTAAAGACTAGAAGCTTAGTACAAAAATATATAAGTGGAATGTGTGTGCTGATGATACATTCTTTATGTCAAAAAATCCCACCAACTTGGTCTATCTGCTTCTATGGTTGATTGATAGATTTAGTACACTGGTAGACTATCATGTAAACTGTGACAAATCTCACTTAACGGCTTTCTTTAAAAATGTAGACAGTTCACGTTACCGGTGATTTCCACTTCATGTTTGTAAAGAAATACTTACCTAGAAATAAAAATCAGTGCAACTAAAAAAATATGTACTTCAGTTATAGTAATAGTAGACAAATAATAGTGTCTGTATAAGGATAACATCAGCTCCCTCTATTTCTACTGAGCTGAATCAAAATCCCTAAAATAAATCACCTAAATAAATGTAAAACCCAGGATTAAATATACATTAAAACGGTGTTTTATTAAAAATGTATATTTTGAAACTGGAAATCTCTTTAAAAATGAAAACAAACTTTAAAATGCAACTGTTGTTGTCATGTGAGTGTGTGTATGTGGATATGGGTCCTATGGGCCTAACCCAGACTCTGATCCTACAATGACCTATACAGTTGTTTAATTTTAACCAGGGAAAATAATCCCATTGAAATCAGTAAGACTGTTTAGGACTGTCTGGTTAAGCATATGCTTAAATCTTGGCCAGGTTGGAACCATTAACATCTATTTTATAGCCTTTCTTTATGTGTTAAATCTTGTCCTTACCTCAAAGCTTTACTTGATTATCTGAGAGAAAAACAAACCCCTTTAGTTAAGTTTGTAATCTCTTAAAGCACCTACAAAAACTGCTTCTATCAACTGCCTACTGATTTCTATCTGAAAAATTCCTTAAATCTCATTGTAAAGTGACATGCTTACATTAAAATACTTGACTCAGCTTTGAAGGAAAATATAGATAAGAACAGAATATTTTTTTTCTTCTCACATCATACCGGATATAGCATCCACATGCTCCTAAATTGATTTTATCAATAATTTTCTTCCTTGATTTAGCAAGGTATTCTACCCGATATTATTATCTACCTGGGAAAGGTGAGGCACATGTGACTATATACCACACCGGAGGACTACAATAAAGCATGTGTCAATGCAGGTCATTTTGCAGGAAATACCTATACATGGCTCAATGCCATTAAGCCCCAGCCCTTAGGAAACAAGGGATTGGAACTAATCATAATTCTAACTGGATATATTCTATATAAATTACATTCTTTTGTGTTTTTCTGGTAATGCTAAGTGGTTCAGTGATATTCCCATATCTGAAGGTCATATATTAGTAATGACATTCAACAACCAAAGTATCTACAGGAAACAGTCAGATTCTACACATTAGTTTTTGGGGAAAATGAAAATAACTACAGTATTTTATTAGCCTGATGACCATGCTAAGGGATCTCCATGGACCCCTTCACAACTTCTTGCAATGCTCAGTATAACAATAAATATCTTTCCAATGAAGAGAAGGATTTATGGTAGCATTCTACCAAGTATGTCAGTTGTATTCTGTCCCTCTATCAGTCACTGCAGCCTGTCAGAGCCAACCTTTCCACCTCCATAATATTCTTAGCATTTAGGAGCTTTTAAAAAAAGTTACTTATTAGATCTCCATGTTACAATATGCTGGTTGGTGGGAAAATCTGAAAGTTTTTTTATTTTTTCCAAAGTAAAAAGATATATTTTATACTACCCACAATATTTAAAGGTACTTATAACAACATAAGAATCTTAAATTGGTTCGCAGTGACAAATGCTAAAGGACAAAATGCATAAATATTTTAACTATCCATTATATAATGTCTAAAATTAAGATTCTGAAATTATATCTCTATTTTTTACAAAGCAGCAATCAAAATGTTTCTTTAAACAGCATATTTTGTTAGAGTAGTAAGATTCAGAGAACATTCTAGTCTTCCTAAATTACTACTTGACAACCTATAATTTGTGTCTCATTAAAATACATAATCAAGTACTGATTTCATGGTGGTAAAATGTTAGTGTTAGGGTCATGTCCATTAATTCTTCTTTATTGACAATGTGCACTACAAATTTATCTGATCTGAAATAAAATATATCAATGTGATCACATTTGGAAAAATAAGTTTTGATATCACTGGTAATTTAAAGCTGTTTATTGCAAGACAACATCCTACACTATCACTTTTTCACTATTTACTATCACTTCTTACATAGATCTCATGTTGGCCAGAAAAAGCATAAGTATTTGAGCTGTAAAAATAAAAAATGTGAACACGTTACTGATCTATCAAATCAAATTCTTTATTTCTTTTCACAGCATCTACAAAAAATATCATATTTATTCAAATCTAAGGCAATGTTTTTCCTCCCAGTCAGCATCACCCCCCCTATTTTAGATTTGCATACAAAGTGGAGGTGGGCGAGGGGGGGTGGGCAAGCAGCTGTTGCAGCTCTGACTTTAGCCCCAAGTCCAGCAGCCTCCTGCATCGCCCCTACTCTGCTTTCCATCTGCAGCTTCTCTCCCTTGCCCCCCACTTTAACTGTCAGGTGAAGCTGAGCTCCAATTCAAGCTGGGCTCCCTTCAGGACACAAAGCACATGGAAACTCTGTCACCTGCCTAGCCAATAAGAAGCACTGACACTGCTGTAAGGCCTGGCAAGGGCTGAACTCCCAAGTGCTGTGCTTGGGGAGGGAAGACAGCCCAAGCTATTTCTGACACTAAGAGGGGGTGAGGGAGAAGGAAAAAGAAGTAGAGACTGCAGAGGGCAGGGGCAGAAATTGTGGGGAATGGAGACAGAGAGGCAGAAGCTACAGGGAGTTCAGGGAGGGGTAGCAAGGCTACAGGGAAAGTGCAGGGGGCAGAGAACAAGTGGGCCGCCTGACCTCCCCACCAGCTACCTGACCCCACTCAACTGATTAAGATAAGTCTTCCATAATTAGATTCTATGCCTTGAAATATCTGTAATGACTCAGATTCGAGATGAGGTTTTTCCCCCCACAATCAGCATGGAGGAAAAAGCCCCTCATCTTATGACTGCATACAAGGCAAACTCATTAAATACATTAGCCATTGTGCTCAGATGTGAAAACCAGTTATGAAATTGATTGAAATGTAGCCACCACAGAGTATGACTATAAAACACATGACCCATAGTGCAGCCAATCTGAATAAGCCAGCATTTTCCTCTCTTTATTGGCTGCAGCATCACATTGTAGGCTCATGTTCATCTTGTGGTCAATCCTGACCCCCAAGTCACTCTCGTCTGCAGTGCTAGTCAGTGTAGCACTGCTGAGCCTATAGACATACTTCAGGTTTTTCCTTCCAAGCTGGAGAAGCTTGCATTTTTCAGTGTTAAACACCATCAGGTTCTTGTCTGCCTATTTACTGAGCCTGTCAAGGTCAGCCTGGATCACTGCCCCTGTCCACAGGTGTTGATGCTTTACCCCAAAGTTTGGTATCATTAGCGAACTTGGCCAGTCTGCTTTTGACTCCAATGTCCACATCATTAATGAAGAGGTTGAACAAAACAGGTCCAAGAGCCTTGAGGGACCCCACTGGTCACAGAGCATCATGACAATTGACTTCCATTAACCACCACCCTCTGGGTCCAACCCTGGAGCCAATTCCACAGCCAGTGGATCATGGTGGACCCAAGGCTGCAGTTGGCCAGTTTTGCCAAAAGGTGATCATGGGATATCAGATTGAAGGCTTTTTTAAAGTCAAGATATATGAAATCAATCTCTTCTCCCTTGTGCAGGTGATAGGTCACCTGGTTGTAAAATGAAATGCGATTGGTCAAGCATGACCTACCTGCAACAAACCTGTGTTGGCTGTCCCTCAGGGTGTTGCCTTTGGCCAGTCCATTAAGGATGGCCTCCTTGATGATTTTTTCTAAGACCTTCCCCAAAATAGAGGTCAGGCTGATGGGTCTGTAGTTTGCTGGGTCCACTTTCCTCCCTTTCTTGAAGATTGGCACCACATTGGCCTTCTTCCAATCATTGGGCACTTCACCAGGGCTCCAGGAGCTCTCAAAGATCCATGCCAGGGGCTGAGCTATGATGCTAGCCAGTTCCTTGATTACTCTCTGGTGTAAATTGTCAGGGCCAGCTGACTTGAAGGTGTCCAGCCTCTCAAGCTGTTCCTTCACAAGGTTGGCATTGATGGAGGGCAAGGAACCACCTTCGCTTAGGCTTCCCTGTCCCGTAATGGCCAGGGGCATCCCATGGGACTTGTGAAAGACTGACACAAAGTACCCATTTAGCAAGTTGGCTTTTTGGCTGGGTTTCAGGAGACTGCTTGCTTTTCCCTCTAGGGTACTGGCTATATACTATTAACACGGGGTGCTCAACCACCAGCCCCGGCCCAGATAAGGCATGTGGGTCTCTTCATAGGTCTTGAAATTTGGTGGTGGAGAGTGGTGGCATTGCTCCTCCACCACCAAGTTTATGGACTCCTGGAGAGCTCTAGGCCCTGTGGAATGCACCCCAGTGCATGGCTGGTTGGACACAGTGCTACACTCAGACCTTATATGAGCCAGGAGGCCAAGAGGGCCAGGAGAAGCAGTGCCAGGCTTCTGAGTACAAATCCTGGTGGGAGAACCAATCTTATGGGGCCAGGAGGGGCCAGAGGTGCTGGGCCCAGGGGACCAATCCTAGTGTACAGGGTGGGAGGAGGATATGCAAGGCCTCCAAGGAGGACCTGGAGTTGCCCGAGCTCAATCCCACCAACTGGGTAGGGGGTGACTTTAGTCCAGACTACAGGGCATATCTGGTCCTGGTTTGGACCCAGAGCTGTCCCCTGTCTGACTCTCAGACAGGTGAGGGCTGTGTTCCACACCCCAGAGCTGTCCCATATCCTGAGCTGATTGGGACCTGAAATCTTAAAAATGTGTCAAGTCCTTGTGAGCCCACATCCTGATGTGAACAATGATTATTAGGATAATGGGGCATGCTACCCATTGAGTTAATGTACCACAAGGATGTCACACAGTTAAACTATACACATATAAACTAGCTGTAAGGATAATACACATTTTGAGTAATATCTATCAGGGCTGTGTGAAGCTTTGGCAGCCGTTTAATTTTGGTGAAACTCCAAATCAGAACAGGAGACAGAAAAGACTCCGAAATGAAACAAAAGCATCTGAAATGCTTCAGAAAATTTCAGAGTTTTGGAGCCGGGCTTGCAGGGATACAGAAACTAAGAAAAGGGAGGGGGTAGGTGGGGAGGGGGAGGACTGCTCTGATGTTGACATCCATAGTTGGCCAGTGTCTATGATCTGTTCCTGAAGTCCCTTCCAATCCCACTGCTAGATACAGAAACTCATGGACTCAAAGCAGACATTGGATTTATGACACACTATAACCTGCCCAACATCCGACTCCCCAGGTACCTCTCCACTTTTGCCTGCTATATCCCTCCCCCTCCCCACCTCTCCCTCCCCACAGCCTGTCTCTCATGCCCTGATGCTTCAATTTACATTTTCATTGACTGGTTTTGTTGCCTGCGTGCCAGCCTCTGGCTTCTCTACTATTCCTTCCATACTCAAAGAGCACACACATCAACTGCAGATGCTTCCTCAGCGTGAGGATGGGTTTAAACCTGAAAAATTGCTAAGATACTACTTAGTTGGTCTAATAAAATATATCAGATTGACCCAAAGAACCCTGTCTGACTATGCCCTTAGACCAACATGGCTACAACCAACACACAAGTGTCATGAGTTTTGCTTTGAACAGTTTGAGGTGCATTTTCACAGAAACCCCTGCACCTATCTCCTTGAAACTTGGCAGGCTTCATGCCCTCATCCCTGGTGTTTTCATCTGGATCAGCCAAAAAATGACAAAATTAGAGGTATTTTAGCGATCCTCCAGTATAGGCTATGGCTGAATCTCCGAATCAGTGTCAAAATTCCAAAATAGATTTGGCTGAATCAAATAGGGACAGTGATCCAAAACACCAAATCAAATTGCTTTCCCTCTGAAATGGCCGAACACGAATCAGAACAGAGCCGTTTCACACAGCCCTAATATCTATGTGGCTGGTTTGTCATTTTATGGCACCATAGATTCAAAGTGTGTGTCACATGTTGCTATTTATAGCATGACTAACACATTAATTGCACCAAATATAAAACACGTGCCAAAGGCCTCACCCAGGGGGAGTGGATTGCTTTGCTTTGATAGTGGTTTTCTTGGTAGTCTACACTGATATCAAGGAACAATCATTTGAGTCACCCTCAATCAGCCCAAGTAGCACTGGCTTTTCATTTTCATCTCTTTTATACCTTGAGGCCCACGAAGTAGCCACATTGTACTTTGTAGACAAATCCTGTAAGAATTAGTCTGTGGAATACTTGTCCTTCTGTGCTTGGTACTATGGTAGAAAGTGGAAAGCAACAGAGCTGGAAATCAGGAACAGGAATTTGTGGGACTGATGCTGGCAGACTTCCTGTTCTTGTGGCCCAAAGTTCTATGGTGAATTACAGACACTGCAGAGAGTTATAGAAAAAGGCAAACTTTACCTCAGACCTTGAAATTCATCAGCGTTTCTGAGTTGGGCTTAATTGCTGCCAGATGTCAGACTTAGGGGCTTAGTCTGGGCCTTAGGGCCTTCCACCACCTGTCCAGAGCACAGCCTGGCCCAGCCTGCCCCACGCAGATCTGGGGGCACATACCCACTCTCATGGTCTCCTGGACCAGTGGTGAGAGCTGCCAGAGCCACTGAAAGAGCAGCTCCTGGACTGGCAGTGCGCAATGCCCCCCTTCTCCCCTCCTGAGACCGGCGCTCCCCCCCACCCTGTCTGGGCAGCTTGTCCTAGTCCCAGCCCCTCCCTCACTGTGGGGGTCTTGATCTACCCACCCTTCCTCCCCGCTCCGCCCACCACAACAGACTTACCAGTTGGAGGTAGCTATATCCAGTATCATCAAGGACTGCTGCCTATATAATCTATGGCCAAATCTCTGAATTGATTCAAAGGCTTCTGAATCGATTTGGAGTTTTTAATGGGTCTCCCACTTCAATTTGGATTTGGAGATTTGGCTACTTAATTCGGCCGAATCTCCTCTGAATCAAATTGGCTAGCAAAGCTTTGCACAGCTGGGCCTACCACTTAGCAGTAGTTAACAAAACCTGAACATGAAATCAAACAAGTTTTAAAATCTCTTAACATAAGCTAATTACAAAAGAACTGTTTTTATAAAGAAGTCATTTTTACAGTCTGGACAAGTTACACGAGTTCCCAGTTCTCAGATCTGTATTCAAATGACTGGGTATACAAAATGATTTTATAGTACTCAGAAGTAGCATTTGGATTTAAAACTTGATCTATGCTTGTGGACAACACAAATAGTTAGCAACTATTAGGAACTCAGCTTTACATCCTTTTTTGCATGCCAAATATTTTAGCAACACAATATTCTCTAACACAGTGATGGAGTATTGTCTCAATGGAAAGAGAAACTCCAGTGGATCAAGTCATTACTTAATGCAACTTTGACCCCCTGCTCTACCTTTGGAGAACTTTTAAACAGACTCTATTTAGTTTACAAGTTCTCACCATAACATGGCTGACCAATGAATAAAGTTTGGCTGTAGGAAAGTGGGTAGTGGTATGCTACACTGGGATTTGGTATTATCATTGGGAAACACAGTCTAACCTGGAAAGAACTAAAAGGTCCTTTGTTTAGGTGAGAAGTTAATTTCCAGGCAGTAGATATTGCAGGTTACAATAAATGTCTCTTTTCATCCAATCCAACAAGTGTATTTGGAGCTCTTCTAGCCCAAAAAATTACATATGTGAAAAACTATTATTAGGATTTACATAAGAAAAAATGTCCCCTCAAAGAAAAACGGCTATTATCAGATGATCTGCAAGAACCTTTCCACAGCATGAAATCAAATAACCTTTTTCTGCTACTGTATTGTCATATACCTATGCATTGCTATGGTAGAATAAAGTTAGTGGGTAAAATCCAGCTGCTGGATACATGGTCACAAATCCAGAAAAATTCATTCCTACTAATGGAGTTAGTGAAGATTTACATCAAGGTGAGAGAGCAGAGTTACTCCCTATGCTTAAATGTTTTTCTGTTTGACAGAAGAACACCACATAAACATTAGAACTTACATTAACACGTTATGAATGATTAATAATTATAATGGCTGGTTCATCAGTACTATTTTCTGTGGTTTGTGGATCACCCATCTACGCATCCAATCAAAATACTGCACAGGGTGAAACCTCATTAATTTGAGGGATTTGATGGAATTGCATAAAATAGCATGGCTGCCAGCTATGGCACTTTGTTTCTTTTCAAAGATATTCTGTAACCTAGTTTATGCAACCACAGCTTCAACAAGATTATATATTCTAAATTATATTTTCTAAATTGTATAATTGTATCAAAAACTGAAGTACTAAAGCATATGAATTATATGCACATCTTAGGGGCACATCATACAGAGCTAGCAAAATGAAAAGAACATCTTTGCAAGATTACATCAGTTTACTATGAAGCAGCAAAGAGCTTTAGCCACAAATAGTATGTACACAGTACCTCTGAGCATTCTAGGGAAAGCCACAATGAAATATGTTATATCCACCTCATTTTCTACAGTTGGAAAAAATAAAATATAGCCTAAGGCATGCTTAAAGAATAAAAAATTCCCCTCAAAGAAGAATATCTATTTACCTGTTACAGGCATTCAGCTTTGGGTGTGCTTATTGCTGCCTCCCTAACAGCCACTACATTACGTTTTTTTGGAATTCAGCATATATAAACCACAAATGGATAGGCAGGGGGTACATCATGTGGGTGTGGTATGATGGCAGTACAAACATGCCCAGAGCCTTGTTTCAAGATATAAAAGTAAAACTTCCTCTAAAAGCAGACCCCTAAAAATATTAAAAAAGGAACAGTACTTTCCCAGTTTTGTAATGCAAAGGAGTCCAACAATATAGGCTGTATGAATTCACAGTAACATCTGTATCATATAATGCAAGAGTTTCCAAGGCAATCTTCTGATATTGTTGAGCAATAGATAATATCATTATTTAAAACATATACAAACAAATATGTAAATTCTTGCAAGTCTGGAGGCTGCCAAAAATACCGTCATGCTCATTTAATTAAAAAAAATATAGAAATAACATATAGAAACAAAGTGTTCTTCTACTCAAGCAAAAGCCTGAAGCCAGCAAAATTATAAATTTTTATGACAATATTTGAGTGTTCAGAACAACATAGAAATCTTCTTCAAGTGAAACATATTCAGATAATCTACTTAATCTACCATGTTAATGCTTGTACTAAAATCCATCATGACTATTAGTACTATTTAGTACAAGTGAGACAAAATGATAATGGGTAGTAGATAAACCCAGGTTTGGCTATGGTTTGAACTTCAGAGCCAGTTTTGATGACACCAGTCTTCCGGAGTTGTGTCAAAATCTGGCCTTCAAAAAAACCAGAAATCAGCAAGATCAGCTGTTTTCATTAAATTGTTGCTATTATGCATGCATGTTACCTGGATCAGGAAAAACAATGTCTCTGTTTTTTAGGCAATATGGAACCAAAAAGGCACAGGCAGTTTATATTGTTTAGATTTCAGATTGCTTACAACTACTCAGTTAAAGAGTCACTTGTATATTGGGTCTTTTCATTCATTACTAGCAATTTTCACCTTCTCATGATGAGAGCTCTTGTTATAAATAAGAGTGTTCATTTTGTGTATGATTGGTTAGTAACAGGTAAAATGCCAGTAGGTGGTGCTCAAGAATACAAAGAGTACAAAGCTTTGTGCATTGGTAATTGCTTTCTGGATTAATTTAAAGACAAATCATTTCCTAATTCAATGGCAAGAACCCTGGCAACTGGAAAGTACACTTCAGCTATCCAAGGGGTAGGCAAGACTGTGAGCAGAGGGTTGCAAAGTCAGTACATGCCTTCTACACAACGTAAATAGATTCCAGACTCTCTCCCTCTGTTAGCCGGCTAGACCAAAGGTTCTCTGAGGATCCTCCTGTCTTTGCCATCCCAGTATTTGACTGCAAAGACTACTACAGCTCCTAACCCAAGCCTTCCCACCAACCTCAAGCTTAGCTCCCCAGGCCAGGCACTCCATTAATGATTTTCCCATAAGAGAACACTGAATATGAACACACATTTCTTTATCATTTATTTGACCTTGCTGTCTACTTTTTTAAGTGAGGCTGATATTTCATACTGCACTTTGTGCTCCTTTATAATTTAGCACCATAAAAAGCTACATACTCCCTTTTCTTGCCATTTTAATGTTCACTTTTTGAAGCAGAAGATGCTGTCTTGCCTCTACATGTAGGTAATATTTTGCCTCGTATCTTTTCAGCTGTTCTGTATGTTTGATTTGTTCTTTTGACCACCCTTTTGAACTGTGAGCATATTAACCTAATTGCTTCCTTGCCATAGAGTTGGACAATTTTTAGGACTCTTTGGATATGTGGTACTTACAAATATAGGTAACTGGACTCAATGTCCTGGGAGCTTCATCAGCAGTTGGTAGCTTTGCTCAAATCAAGCAATATTACCAGAATCAACTTTTAGATCCTGTCTCTACCTCAGTCTGTCCCTCACAGTTTACTAACTTTACATTTTATACTACCCACTTCAATCTATATTTGGGAAGTTATATATCATTAGTCACATTAGACATGTGTTATATATTTTTAGTCAAAATGTTTTTGTGCATCTAATTACTGTAACATAAATTCCAGTTTAAATATTGTTCTTGGACACAGAACAGGCAGTCAGAGCACTTAATATCTCTTTCAAGAACATTCTTATCATTGTTGGAGGTAGAGCACATTGTATTGGTGGACTGTTCCCTTATTTAATTTTCCAAGCAGAAAGGGGTGGGAAGTATGCTATGATCGACCAATTGGAATTGGACTCCGAAAGCAGATGATCTCCTGCAAGAACCTTAAGCACTGAGAAATCACCAAACATTGCTATGCTACTTATTTCCTTACATGCACATATGAGTGAAAGAGCTCTAAGTTACAGTGTCCTAAATATTCCACAGTAATTTTATGGCTTGATCCATAATCCACTGAAATTGGTAGGAGGAATTAAGGCTTAGGATCATGCCATCAATTCTCAAATTTAGCTAAAGGCAAGGACTTTAAGGTGATTTCTTTTATTGGACCTACTGCATAGTTAGGATAGTTAGAAAAGCTTTCAAATGCAAGATATTATTCATCACATCTGAGCAACAGAAGCCAGTACCAGCACAAGGCAAATAATACTCTAGCATGAATCAACTGATATATCTCCAACAAGATCAAGAAGGTGATTCTTCCGCTCTACTTGGCACTGGTGAGACCCCAAATGGAGTACTGTGTCCAGTTCTGGGCGTGCACTTTAACAAGGACATGGTACAACTTGAGAGAGTCCAGAGAAGGGCCACCCATATGATTAGAGGCTTCCAAGGAAAGCCATATGAGGAAAGGCTGAGGGACCTGGGACTCTTCAGCCTGAAAAAGAGAAGGCTGAGAGGGGACTTTGTAGCAGCCAACCACTATGTCCCTTCCAGCCTTGCAATCTACAAGTCTATAGTAAAAACAGTTAAAAGAGAGGGGAAAGCAGCAAACCTTCCATCCTTGGAGGTTTTTAGGGCCTGGCTTGACAAAGCTCTGGCTAGAACAATCTTGCTGGGGATTATCCTGCTTCCAGCAGAGGGGTTGACTAGATGACCTCCTGAGGTCCTTTCCAACCCTAATTTTCTATGATTCTATGAAAAAGGCATGTGTACGAAACAGATTCTGGAGGTTGATTGTAGTAGCATTGGAAATTTGTTGACAGGGTAAGTATTTCTTGCTAAGGCAAGTCTGTCCCACTTGATGTCTGTTGGGGAGCAAGTAGTTTGCTTCATCTGAGAGTTGGACAAGGTTAGGGTATTGTTTGAAACCCAGAAGTAGATGCACTGGAGATATTTTTCTCAAGATCTGACCTTTGTCAAATATAGGTTGTACTTCTCGGATGAGTCTTCTGAGTGGTTCCAGTGTGGGGAGGTAGATAACTACCAGAGGTGTCATAAATGTAGCTACTCTTTTTATTTCCCTTTTCAGCTTTTTAATACTAGTAATAAACAGTGAAACCTTATGCACCAAGACAGTCTATTGAACAATGTAGTACAGAGGTGAAAGAATTAAGATAATCCAAGCTCAATTCATGTAAGTTTATAACCATTTTTAAAAGAAAGAGGCTGCATTAGTTGGCCAAGAAATTTACATTAAGAGTATTTACTAGAATCTTTACAAGTTTGTGCTTGAAAAATGTATTGAATATTTGATATTGTGTTCGATTTGTGAGATCTGAAATAGAAGGTAAGCACATAAAAACTAAAGGGAAGTATTTTTTTTCTTCCTGGGGCACAGTTTTGAAATTACCAAATTCAGGGTGCAAGTTGGTGCAATATTCCAACACTGCACAACGTGCAATATTGCACAGGGTGCAATATTCCAACACTGCTTTTAGGAAGTCGTATTTTTACTGGGATGATGATAGAGTATACAGAGAATGGACAAACTCTGTTAAACAGAATTTTTTCTGCCTTCTAGAATCTTGATTCTTCTTTCCATTCAATCTGTTGGTGAGATTCAATACAGTTGCCAAGAACCATTTACAGCACACTGGTGCCACAGCCTCTCTTTTTGTCCTAATATTAAATAAGGATTAGAAGGAAAGCTGCCCCCGATTCCCTTCACAGCATGATATGACTTTAATAAGCATTGCCAGACTAATTATTTTATTTCAGTGAACTCTGAAAAGTTTAATAATAATGATTAGGAAACAAGCCCCCAATTCAACAAGCACATGGCTAATTTTAAAACATGAAAGTAAATACACTGAAGTCAGCCCATACTACTCATGCCCAAACTAAAGCACACACTGAAATGTTTTCCTGAGTTGGGACTGAAGGAAAGCGATCCCTTTTTGAGATCAGGGACTAGAAGGGCAAGATACCTTATACCTCCCTCATCTCTAAAATAGCTGGAAACGTCTGGAGAAAACTAAGGAAAAGGAAGGGTAAAACAGAGACCTCTGGAAAAGGAAACAATTATTACTGGTCATGTTTTATTATGGAAATGAGTTATCAGTGTTAAACCAGTATAAACAAGTCACCGTAATTACTTCTTAAAAGATAAACAGACCTATTGTCATCAATTTTTTTTACCAGATATTTCTTTTTCAATCATCCACAAAAATGTATATCTCATACATATAAGTAAATAATATATATACACATTATAGAAGTGCACACTGTTTATAAAGAGTGCACAAAGTGTGTATATGCACTCTGTATAAAAAAGTGCACATTTATTAGTTAGAATAACTGCTAGTATTCTGAGACGCAATATGGGCTATACAAAAAAGTTTGTTTACCAGCTGAAATGGAATTTTTTTTATCTTCCTTTTCAATAGAGGTCTAGGTTTCCCTCAAAGTGAGAAATGGAGTCAAGGGCCCTCATCCTGAAAACCATTTTTTCTAACTAGATATTACTTGCAAGCGTATCATTGTGCATGTATGCAGGCCTAGACAGTCCCATGCTAAAGCAAATGGATATTATAGATATATCATCATGGCAGTTAATTCATATATTAAGAAATGGAAAAAAATGATAAAATAACAATCAACTAATTATGGGTAGTGAGGATGACAGACAAACTCTTGTAGCCTCAGATACAAGGTTACTGGTCTAGGCACTGTTAGCAGTGTTATATAGCAACAGCCTTGTAACTTGTTAATTAGCAAGCTGTCAGTAAATAATGACAGTAAATAGCACTCTGTAATCTTTATATTGCAATCACAGTGAACAGCTATTTCTATGTAGATTTCCTTTTTCTTTTAGATTGTGCCTTTTGCCAAAAATATAACCCTCTTCCCCACACATACACACTTTATACAGCCGAATTCCACTCTCTCCACATGTTGTAGGTGGTGCAGCTATGATGTGTGAAAACACAACAGACCAATTTTTGTACAGAATTTTTTTTCAAAAAGCTATGGATGGGAAAAAACATATATTTAGAAATCGTATGCATATCAGCCTTAAGGGAAATATTATTGACATGATGTTAAAGAAAATTAATTATAGAGGCACAATCTGAAATTTTCAAAGCTCCAACTGTTGTAGGTCCTTCTCTGCAGCTTGTCACCAACACATACAATATAAGGGCTTGTCTACAGGGGATATTTACAGGCAAAATTATACCAGTATAAGGCAAAACTGAAAAAAATCCACCTCTGTTCTGAATTAAGAGCATCCACATGCTAAGTTATACTGCTACAATAACTATATTGCTATAAAGAGACTAGTAAATCTGCTTGTGTAGATAGGACCTAACAGTCTGATCTCCAGCATTTAAACCACATGTGATATACTAGTTTCTAAAGGGGAAATGTGCCATTTTAATAACTCCAAAACTGAACAATGAGAGAAAAATATATAGGCAATACAGGTAACATCTATATATGTTATGTTATAGGCAATATCCATGTTAACTGATGGTTAATTATGTATGTCATAAGGCTATAGTTTTGGGTTACTGAAATGCAATTTACCACAAGGTTATAACTAGACACAATTTGTTAATTGATTTTTTTTTCCTTCTGGTATGATTAAAAAGTCTCTTACAATTGAAAGTCTCAAATATAAAAGGTAAATGCATTAGGACTCTTCCTAGCTATTTCAATGTTTTCCCTACTAAACTTTAGCAAGTCATATTTTGGGTAGGCACTATAGAAACAAATGGAAAGACACTCCCTGTCCCAAAGAAAACTTACTAAATTAACAATGAATACCAGCCAAATGAGGAAAAGATGACAAAATAGTAAAGTCATGATTTCGCATTTGACACAGCTGAATTTTCACCACTCATTCCATGCAACATGATGTATCTTTTGAAGACAAGACCTTTTATTTCTTGCATATCTAAAAGCTTGTGTTTTATTAACCTAAATATAGAAAGGATTCAGCAGTATTCATCTTAGTTGCAAATGAAACAGCTTTATACAATAATTAAGAAAAAGCAAGCACTCTTTGTAAGAGGAATGGAAAGTTAAGCACTTCTTAGTGCACTTAGCACTTTTACAATTGTCTAAGATATGTACATGTGTACATTTGCACTGACAGCCTCAATGTGATTAAAAAAAATCACAAATTAAATATTTCAAAAGCTTGGAAAAACACAGAATTTCCCTACAAAATATTTTTTCCTGTTAGTATTATGTTTAGGATTTGCCACAGTCACATGTCATACAGTATTCTTAAAAAACTGTGGGTAGAAAAGGTATTTAGAATTCTACTAATCTTTAAAATCAGTTCTAACTTTATAGCTTTTGTATTACACACACAGACTGGTAAAAAAATATCAAGTGGCTAGGATCACAAGAGACAAACAAAAAAAAAATAAAGAATCATAGCTTGCAAGAGGAATATAACAATAGTGGGACGACATGGGATTTGAAGTCTTCTGCCCTCATTTTAGACCCATCACACTGATGGTATCAAATCCAAGGTTAGGTCAAACTCCATTCTCATTTACACCCTTACATTTACATCTCATTTAAATCTGCAATAATTTCGGTAACATCCACAGAATTTCTTTACTCTTACACTGGAGTATGTTATGGTTCTGTGATTTTTCGCTGGGTATACTGGTTGGCAACTGAGTGACTATGTGATGTGGCCATGTAAAAAGGCAATTGAGTTCTTAGGATGCAATAGGAAAGGTACCTTCAGTTGACAAAGGAACACATTATTGCCATTGTACAAGGCACAACTCATATGGAATACTGTGTGAGTTTCTAGTTACCGATCTGTGAGAAAAATAAATTCAAACTGGAACAAGTGCAGAGAAGGTCCAGTATAATGATCATGTCATGGAGAATCTAATTTACTAGAGTCTGCTAGAATTGCTTGGCTTGTTTAATTTAGTAAAACAAAGGTTGAGTGGCTGCCTATAAATATGGGGTAGGGTATAAACATACTAGGTGGGGGCAAGAACTGTTTAAACTAAAAGACAATGTTAGCAAAAGAACAAATGGTACAAACTGGCCATATATAAAGTTTAGGTTAGAAATCTGCAGATTTGTAATGATCAGAGCAGTGAAATTCTGGAACTGCCTTCTAGTTGGAGTAATACAGCTAAACAATTTAACTAGTTTTAAGATAAAAGGTTGATCACTTTATGAAAGGGATCTCTATGTATGGCCTAACTGCCTACAAGAGCAGGAAACCAGCTCTAATCTAGGGAGTCTCTTCCAGTTTATGCTCCTATGTTCTTCCTGTTTTCTACAAGTTTGAGTGACTAATTTAGACTCCCATAGCTTAGAAAGGGAAATGGTAAATTATGTATCACTTGAAGTCTTGTTCTCAAGACTGAATATTTTTCCAAAAGAAGCAGTCTAATTCAACCAGGTGTTATTACATTTGATAAAGGAATTCAATGGTGAAATTCTATGGCCTATTTTATGTAGGAGGTCTCAACACACTAAGCTAATTATCTTAAATGTACCTTTTTGGCCTTAAAATCAAATTAGCCAAACGGCTTTTTTTTTTTAAGTGTTCAGCTATTGAAATGTTCTTTACTCTCTTTCCTAAAAAGCTGGCATGAAGAGTTCCTGTATTTATTATAAGAAAAGCTTAATCCACTTAACCTGATAGTGGTATTCCTGTGCTAGTTTAAAATGAAAAATAGGAAATAGCATGTATTGATATTAAAAAAATCAGATGACAATAAAATGGCATGTGCAATAAAACAAGATTTTTATTTGATATATTATTATCCATACAGGAGATTTAGAATAGTTAATTAACTGGCAAACTGCATTATCAAAAAGCGGTAATACAACAACCCTTTTGATGTTAATTTTCACCAGACGTTCAGTGCATTATATGTTAAACTTTTATAATTATGCAAAATTACAATCCATTATGATTTCCTTTCAACCCTGAAAGAACAAGAATGATTGTTTTAAATTGAGAAGCCCCATTAAACAACCTTTTATAGATAAAGAGTCTGCTTAATGTAGAATAATACCACATTAAAAATGACTTTTGCAGAAAAAATACACCTTATTTTGCCACCTGGTTTTTAAACACAAGTTTTTTGGCATATTTCATGATATAGATATACATTTGATAAACCTGTAAATTCTGAGGGAAATGTTTGAGAGATTATTTTCCAAAATGAAGAGCCAAATTAATGAAGAGGTTATAGAGGCTTCTGAAAACAATGGTTGAAATCTAGAACTGGAGAAGGCATTTTTGTGTTAAAATTATACTCCTATTATATTCTTTTAATTAAAAGAAGAAAACAAGTTGGTAGCATATGTGAAAAAGTGAGTTTCTGAAGCGATTGAAGTGTCCGTTACAGCAAGTGTCTGTATTGTACTAACCGGTGTCTCCAAAAATTTTAGTTTAGTACACACAACACCTGAATTACATACCAAGCGCAGAACAATAATTAGTTACAATTTACAAAGACCAGGCACATTCTAGTCATTTTCAGTGGTGTAACTATGGCAGGACACCTGAGACAGCTGCCCCAGGTGCCAACTTGATGGAGGGTGCATGGAAAAAAAATCCGATGCCACCACAGCTGTGTGATTTCACCAGTGGCAGCTGCAACCAAAAATTGTGATTCATGGAACCTCTTAAAATTTACTTACACTATGCTGGTGATTTCACAGCAACTATGGAAGTCCATTGGAGCATGCAGTCAGCCTTGTGGGAGGGTTTAGAGTGCTAAGGAAAGTGCTTTTTGCTTTCCTTCCTATTTTAGTATATTGTGTAGTTCTGCAAAGTTGTCCTTCTCTTTGAGATGAAGCAATACAGGAGAATGCCAAAACAACTGCATTCCAATAAACAGTGTATATGAAATCAACCTATTGCACAGTCACATGATATGCATTTCATCATACAATGGCAAAATCTTCTTCATCCTCATTGAATTAAAATCAATGATTTTCAGTTCAGTGTACAGTAAACTTGTTAACAAAATACTTCAAAATGCAATATCTATTATACTGTGTTTTCAGTTGTGTTTTGGGCACGAGTCAGTCCCAATTAGTGTGTCTTTGGCATTCTACTGCATTAAGAACTTTGTAAAACACCACAATATACTAAAAACAGTACTTACCTGGGCTCTAGGCACCTGGCTCAAGGTTTCCATGAATTCCATAGTTGATGTGATATCACCAGCATAGAACACAGGCTGTAGGCTGGGCCTTTACTTCACATCATGATCTGGCACTTGCAGTAAGGCTGGAGATTTCAGGACCTATGAAGAAAATTGAAAAATACATTTTAAACTAATAATGCAATTACTGATTTATCCCCTATGAGCTTAATGGCAGGAAACATGACAGCCATCGTATTATAGATGAAAAAATATTGTAAAAATATTTTGCAGGTCATCTAACTATAATCACACAATTAACAGTGGAAGGAACTTCTGACCAGTATTTTCACTTTTACTGGTCTGTTATTCATTATTTTACTCTGCTGGCCTTTTCTCTCAGAGTTGTCACCTTGCTAATAGGAATGACTGACTAGTTAACAATTTTAGAGATTTTACTGGATTGCCTTTTCTAACTGCTCAATCAAATACATTTATTTTCTTATTATAAATCAGCAATGCAGAAATTGAAAATTTTGATATTGCTTTTCATTAAAATTATAGCTGCAAGAATGGATCTGACTAGTCACCTTTTTCCAGTTTAGAAAAGATGGTTTCTTAATGGTTAAAAAATAGCATCTTTCCTATATGTAACAGGCAATCTTATTTTAGAAAATTGTATGGAGTTCCTAAACGTATGTTTAAAGACAGAAACATACCTGAATGCATTCTGTTTAGTCACTTTTAATAGAAGGAATAGTGCTGGGTTTTTTCCCTTCAAAATGGGCTTGATGTAAACCCTACTAGGCTGTGTCCAGACTAGCATGGCTGTGCAGTTTGTGGCACCATATACCACACATTCAGCTGTTCTCTGCGCTGCAATGGAGCAGTACAGGTGGGGACCTAAAAACACACTTGAAAACAAAAAAAAAGCAGAGCAGCACAGGCAGAGGCAGTGCACACCACTCAAAACCAGGGCCTGGCCAGTAGCTGCTGGCCAGGCTCCAAGCTTCAGGATCACCGCTGCTGCAGCCCCAGGAGGCCCCCAGGACCGCAGGTAAGGCTGCTGGGGCTAGCACAGTGCCTCCCCTCCCCTACCCCATACAGGATAACCAGCAGTACGCCAAAGGGGGCACAGCACAGGCATTCCCCAGGGATAAGTAGCAAAAGCAGGTGTGCCCCTGCTTTTTGTTCCCAGGGAAACAAATGTCCACGCTTGTGTGGACGCAGCCCTAGACTAAATAGAAAACTTCCATCAACTACACTGACCCTTAGATCCACCTCATCTTGACCAATGATGCTCAGATTAGTGCATACCACAATTCTGGGTGTTTTACTTTGAACAACCACCATATAAGATACAGTTCCTGGACCATCAATATATCTAATTATAATGTGCTGATTGATTATCTCTTAATCCCATTTTTTTGTTTTTTTAACTGGGAAGATTTCTCAACACACTAAGCTAATTGGCAATATACCATCAGTTATTCTCCCTTGATATTAAAGCATGTATATCCCATGATTATTTTCCTACAGTGCAAATATATGACAATTTTAATAGAGATATGTTCTGAATATATTAATCACCATCATTGAACTGTGCTTAAGAACCGTCCACCCCAAACAGTAAGATCCTCATTTTTGAAAGTGGGTAGAGAACAAGGGTTCACACAACTCACAGGGGTAGGGCTTAAATATTTAGGTCAAGACACTAAAGTTCTAAGCTGCAAAATAACGTAGGGAATCTGTTTGCCAGCCAGTTACTATCCATGTACTGACAATCCTTTCTGAATTCTGTGTCCTTAATAATCTTGTTTTTTGCTCCCTTGATATTTCACATTTATCCAACTTCCTTCTCTGCAATTTAGCTCTTTATTTAGCTCACAAAGTAGGCATTATACTAAGTAGGTAGAGTATTCATCTTTTGGCGTCAGTGCCAGTTACCCTTAGCAACCACCACTTGAAGGAAAACCTTATTTTCATCTGGTAACTCAAAATAGGTTTGAAGGGTCAACTGCACAGCAATTGCAAAAGGCAGGTCTGACGCCTGCAAAATATAAAATACAAGATGGGCTTTCATTTGTAGAATTCAAGAAACCATGCAAGATTTGTTTAAAAAAAAAATACACACACACACTTTGTCACATGATGGAGAAAAACTGTTTCTAAGCAAAAGTTTCACAATCACTTGCAAAAGGAATTACACTGGTCCTAACTCGACATATACATGAGGCCCTTGTAAGGATGAATTTTTATAGGCAGCAAGCCAACAGGATAAATCTGGGGAGAAGGCACCTTGATACTTTTTATAAAAAACTGAAATGTCTGCCTGACTCAAACTGAGCAGTGTTCAGCCCTTTGAATAAAAGCTATAACTGTTCAAAGAGTAAAGGGCCACTTGACATAATTAACTCTTGACACAACAGCACAATCCATCCATATAGTAGAGCTCTTTTAGCCTTGAGCTAAGGAAGAAATAGAAATGCATTCTCCTGCTTTTGCTAGGTAATTGTGTAGTTTGTTACTATTTATATTGTTTAGAAGTGTACTATAAAATACACTAGATAAGTGATTCAGCAATACTGCCATTTGAACCTTTACTCACCTATAATAAGAGGCCCATGATAAACACTGGGGCAGTGGGAAAAGTGATTCAGGGCAGCAGAATTCCTCCTACTACCCTTGGCTCCAGAGAGAAGTTATCCATTTCATTTCTCTTAGGAATACAGGTTACCCCCTCCCATCTGTCAGTGGGTCATATTCCAAAAACTCTTCCCAGTCACCTCACAAGTGAGTGGGCAAACAGGAGGAGTATTAAGAGAATATCCCTCTTCTCTGTTTTGATATACATATTGCAAGCAGCATTTCATTAACTCATTGATGAGGTAAAGCAGGTCTTACTTGCCTTCTCAGTGTCCCTTGGTGATTTTAACTGCAGAAAATGAATGCTGCAATAATATAGTTTTTAGTAGTAAGGTACCTCAAAAGTGAATATAAACATTAACTAATAAGGGCTCCTTATTTAAAAATGTACATGAACTCTCTTAAGAAATACTATGCTGTATAAACAAAGATGATATGAAGTACAGAAAGCTACTGTATTTACTCAAATACAGGACAAGTCATCCCTCCTACCCCCTAAACAGCACGGGGAAAAAAAGCCTTCATCTTACATTCACATACCAGCAAAACCTTCCATTAAATACATTGGCTATCATTAAACTGCTGCTAGAAACAGTATGTGCTCAGTCATGGAAACCAACTACGAAGCTGACTGATTGCAGCCCATATTGAGCATGCCCATAAAACATGGCATATATTGGGCAAGCACACTGATGGGAACCTTTCATTTTTGTGGCTCTTAAAAAAGGTGGATAGGTACTGAAACACCAGGCTAGCACTGGGAGGGCCATAGCCAGCCCTAACACCCTCTCCTTGGTGCCAAAAATGCTTGAACGTAGCCAAAAGGTGCAGGTACTGATTAGAACCTACCACAAGAATAGATTAGTGCAGCTCACCTAAATAAGATAGTGCCATTGTTCTCAGTCCCACTCAGCAACAACTCCTTTTAAGTCATAGTGAACCACTACACATCAAATTGATTTCAACTTCCTTTTTACTCCTACAGCTAAGTAATACCATTCTTTCCCATTTCCAGTGATTACTGTTTCTTTACCAGCCTTAAGTATCTGACAGCCACCCCCAAACTTCTAGGTAGCTGAGAAGCTTTACAGCCCTTCATCTCATCTGCATATGAATTTTTGCAGGCTCCCAGAACTTGCGACAAGAATACCCAGTTTCAATCAGGAGTGGGGGTGCTAATTAGCATGTGACTCCTTTGTTAGAAGCATATCTGAAGTACACATACTGAGCAGTGTTGGGCTATGGGTTCACCATGGCTTGAAATGCTGTTGACTCTGGTGGGGCCCAGCCCAATAAGCTATATGATAATTCATGAACCTTTTGGCTCTGAACTGATATACACAGTTTGTACTATATATAGGTAGATACAAAAGTGGTGCTCAAAAATGTGTTGATGGAGTACCTGTGCTAAAACTTGCAAGAGTCAGGGCTGGAACAGAGTCAGACCCACAGCAATCTCTTGTTCCCCTCTGCAGTTCCTGCTCTCTTCTCTCTTCCTTTCCATAAAAATCATAGAAAATTAGGGTTGGAAGTGACTTCAAGAGGTCATCTAGTCCAAACTCCTGCTCAAAGCAGGACCATTCCTAACTAGATCATCCCAGCCAAAGCTTTGTCTAGCGATGTCTTGAAAACCTCCAAGGATGGAGATTCCACCACCTCTGGGTAACCTGTTCCAGTGTTTTACTACCCTCCAAGTAAGAAAATTCTTCCTAATATCTAATGTAAGCTTCTCTTTCTGCAACTTGATACTCTAGTTCCTTATTCTGTCATCTGCCACCACTGAGAACAGTCTAGCTCCATACTCTTTCAAACCTCCCTTCAGAGAGTAAATCCCCTCTCAGTCTTCCCTTCTCCATACTAAACAATCTTTTCAAACCTTTACTGTCACATACAGCTCATTTCCACATTGTGCTTGGGGAAGAAACAGAGCCTAGCAGCATCTGACTGAGAGGCAACAGGAAGGCTGCAGGAGAAAGAAGCTGGGGGAACAGAAGGCAAAGTGGCCACTTGACGCTTCTCACCTCCATAACTGTTTTACCTGCTGTAGCAGTAGGAGGGAGATGAATCACAGACAAGACTCTGATCATTAGATTCTATACCTGGAATATATAACAGATTTATAAATTTTTCATATATAGAATCTTATTATTGGGGCATTATCTTATATTTAGGATCATCTTGTATTCAAGTAAATATGGTAATATCCCTGAAAGGCACTTACATAATAAAAAAATTGCATCTTGGTCATTGTCAATCTTTATATGAAGTATTACTTAGGTATATTTTAAATAGATAAAGCAGCATTGTGATGTGGAGCAGAGTAAATCCCAGACTAAATGTTGACCTGTAACCAGGGCCTTCCCAGAGCCAGTTTGATGTTAGCCCACCCACCTGTCTCTGGGCTAACTGCCTGCCTCTCTTGTCTGCCACACCTTGATGATACACACTTATGGTGTTAATTAGGCAGGATCATTTTGCTACCCAATGTTTAGGGAGATCTCTGCAGCTCTGTTCCACCCCTACACTGTGGCCCAAGTCTCACAGATGGCATCCCAGGCAGCTAGAGTCAGCTGAACCCTTCACCCATTAGCTGCGATCCCCTCTGTGGGACCTTCGGCTCCTCCTTAGGCCCTGGTCCCGTTTCAGGCCAGTCAGGACCCTGAGCTTCTTTGCTTTGTGGACATCTGTCATGATGGGCCACTGGCCCTTTTGACCCCTCTCTGGGTCCTGGCCCCAGCCTGGACCAGTTGAGTTCCTCAGGACAAGCCTGAGCTGCCTGCCTGCTTTTACCCTCTCAAGTCCACTGGAAGAACTGAGCTGCAGGCCTCTCCAAGCTCTCACAGGTCTGGGCATTCCACAGCTAGGAGTGTGCAGGGGCTGGAGGTTATTAGGCACCCCCCGACCCACCTTTCACCAGGGAGGTAACTGGCCTCACATTTCATGGGGCTGCTGTGCCACCGGCAGTCCCACCAGGCCTCCCTTTCCTGGCAAGGTGCAGTTTTAAATCATGCCCAGGCCCTGGAGCCTGCTTCATCCCCATAGCCCCAGAACATAAGCCTCCAAGCTGTTCTTGAGCCTCAGCTCTGCCAGCTGATGTCTCTCTCATGGCTGCCAGCAGCAAACTGCTGCTTCCCCTATTTGTATCTTGCTGTATAAAATGGCTGCCACAAACAATCACCTGGCTGCTCCCTGCTCCAGGCCTTAAAGTGGCAGGCACCAACAGTGCCCTTCCACATGGCCCTATATTGTCTCTTTCTTTGTGGTACACCGTGGGTCCAAAAAGCAGCAGCATGAGATGCTTCAGTGATGCAAGGCCTGCACTTATACTACCTAGGCCCAGAACATACAGACTGCTAGTCAACCAAAACATGGTAACAGATACCCGACAGAACTGTTATGCACCATGTCACTATTACTTGGTGCTCCCCCTCTGAGCACCTGAAGTGGTAAGTAAATGTAGCACAATTGCCACTAAAGCAAGGCTGAGCAGCCAGCACCTCTCATAAGCACACCTTGGACAGAATAGCTCAAGGTGCAGGTTGGCACAGATCTAAAAGCAGCAGCATTCCATCACAGCATGCATGAAGCATGGTTCACCAGCATATACACATCATCAGCTGCTAGGTCCACAATTGCTTTAAAAAAGTCTCCATCCTAGTTGACTCTTGGCCCTATCTGCCTCTACTCTGAGGAATACTACCAACTCAAATTGACACAATGCAGAAGTAAAACTAGTTAATTAACCCACTTCTATGTTACAAACCCACAATCTCCTATTTATTGTTCTATTTTCTTCAAATTTAAGTAGAAATACAGTTTATATTTTATGGCAATAACACTCTAATATATTTTTTGGTCTTGCTTTCAAAGGACCAATCAAAACCCACTTCTGACTCAAACTGATCTATGCCTGGGATATGAAATGTTCAAGGTAACATATTATCTACAGACTACACAAAATACACTGCTCTCACTTTCAGGGAGTAAGGGCCTGGTTGATATTTTGGCATCAGAGTGAAGCACTCAGTTTTTGTAAGGTTTATGTTTCAGCTGGCTAATCTTGGCTGTATTGGTGAAGTTGTACTGTTGGGTTTACAATTCTGTACAACTTTACAAGACTGTTTTGGATTGTCAAAAGCAAAGAGGACAAGGAACAGAAATTTTTATTAGTGTTATATTGATCTAAATGAGTACATATATTTGTGTATATTATACAGTTATAATGCAGCCTGCCTCAAGGAAATTGTTTTATTGGGTGAGAAGCACTATAATTATAGATGATGCATAAATAGATCAACACATCACAGTAAATATATAACAGATACTCAGCAGATGTAATGATAATCCAGGACATGCTGTTATCTGTTTTACAGGTGCTAGAGGAATACGACAACTTTGACCTATGCCCAATTGCACATTCAGAGCTTGCATATATAACACTATACTTTCTGGACTTGATCCTGCTTCCACTGAAGTCAGTAGGCATTGCTTTCAATGGGAGCAGGATAAGACCATATTTGCAGAGAAACCTACTGGGTATTATTATTTACACATGCAAGCAATGGAGGACACGTGAAGTTTTTATTTTCAGTGCTTCTCCCTGCTCTTTCTCCCCACGTGCTTTAGTACTCAATTAGTAAGCTGTTTTCTAGCAACTTGTGATTTGCAATAAGTAATTGCAGTCTAACACACTATTTCCTATTGCTACTCACTCAACACCCACTTGGAAATCCAACTAATAGTTCTTTGTATATAGGGATTCACTTTTCCTTCTTGGAAGGACTAGGAAGAAAGTATGAGAGTTAATAACTCACTTCTTCTTGTATTAACAATTTTATTTCTGTTGTAAATTGAAAAGGTTCCCTCTGAACATCTTACCTTCTTTGATTTTTTTACAGATTAACAGCATAAAGACATTTTTAGCATTTGTACATTTGGCCACTGTTTCTCTTGTATAAGCTGAATTTACTCATTTAATACACAATGGGGATGCCATGGCTTAATTATGAATCAAAATGTAACAGATTACAACTGACAAAGCAAAATCCAGAACTAACTTCTGACATCTGCAGCATATCCCAAGGGGGGAGGGTGGGTGTGGTTGCACAGTCACACTCTCCCTCACCTTAGCTGTGCAACATGCTAATAGGTCTGGCTCCCTGATGCCCTGGATGCCTTGGTCCCCTACAGAGCCTGTGCAGGAACTGAGCTTAGACCGCACTATGGCAGTAGCAGTGGGGACATTTTTAAGTCCCTGAAGCAGGCAAGAATTCCTTGCCACCCCACTCTAGACATTGCCACACCTCAGTGCTCATGGCACCTCCCTTCTTCTCCCACTCCCTCTCTCCAGTAGGGTTTGCTCAGGGTACAAACCCTACTAATTACACCTCTGAGTGCAAGAAGCGGGGACTCACTGATGGACTGGCACCGCTGTACCCAGATGACCTGGGGCTCCAGCTGGAGGAACAGTGGCATCAGTGGATGGCTCTGTGCTTCCTGCACCTAGTCCTGTCCATTCCTCTTGGGCTTCTCCTGTCAGTCAGGAGCAGGCACAGGAAGAGGAAGCCCCCCTGCTGTTTCCACCACTGTCCCCAGCCAACCTCAGCATCCAGTAGAGATGCTCCCTGAGGTCTCCAGCTGGAGCAGGGCAGGAGAAGCCCTGGGTTAGCCAGGGGCAGGGGGCAGCAGTGAGTATTTTTATCTGGGGATACAGAAAAGTCCCTGGCTGCTGCAGCATGATCTGCCTGCCCTGGGATGTGGGAGGAAGGGGAGTGGAGAGGAGGGAGAAGGAGTTCATAGCCACCCCTGCAGCATCGGTCACAACTCCCTCACCTTTTCAGAATCCTAGATTTCCCCTCTTCAGTCCCCTAGATCTACTTATGTCTGACACTATTGCACAGTAATTTTAAAATTACCTATTCAAGGCAAGACCTTTTGTCTCCACTGTTCCCAACAACACTGTCTGAATGATAGGTCTAAAGGTCAGCATCTTGAAGCATGTCTCCTTCACCCATGTACAGTCTCCAAAAACTGGGGAGCAGGTAAATGAGGCATTCCATTCTGTGAACAGGAAAAGATTTCCTATAGATTTCACTCGTAACTTCACAGTATATCCAACTTCTGGCTATAAGCCTATCTATAAAACTTCCGCTGAAGTCAGTGGGAGGTGAAAACCTAAGTCAGCATGTAATATTTGGCCCTAGGAATCATAAGATGAAAACAGCATTTGCTGTTCATCCGACTTGCCCTAGCACCCATGTTTCATAGGCATCAGACACATGACTTTTTACATGACATTCTACTACTATCTCTCTCTCTCTTATTTTAAAGTGTGTTTAGGATGCACTTAAATATATTCCATATTGTTACTGTGGGGCCAGCCTTTTCAGGTAGCATGCCACAATCAGTGCCTCCAAACCCCCAGGTGCCATTCTAATCCCTCTCTCCTGAACCCAGTCTGCTACTCTTCTTTCTGCTCCCAGCCTGGTGTTCCCTGTCAGATCTGCTGCTTTGCTTTCTGCTACTTGCCTCAGCTGCTGTACTTTCTGCTCCCAGCCCTGTGATTCCTGCACACTCTGCTGCTCTTTCTGCTTCTTGCCCAATTTGCCACTGTGATGCCTGTGCCCTCTTTGATTTCCTGTGTACCAGACACAGAGACTGCTCAAGCCACTTGTGACATCTGTGCCACAGGTTGGCTGCCCTTGCTGCAGAGTATCCATATGAATTATGACTGAAATATGGACCTGTTAAAGAAAGAAACTTCTTTGAAAAATAAGCTGAGCTTAATCCCTAACTACCTCCCTTTTTGTTATGAAGAAGCCAGCCAACCCACCCTCTGTGCACAGAACTTGAACCATGTAATAAAACATTGTCCTTTGATAATACAGTACTTTGTTTTTTTTACTGAATGGGATTATAGGTACATTTAAAGAACTTATATCCCCCTGTTGGAATTTCTTAAGGAAGTCTGAAGCTCAAAGTCAAAGAAGAATTCTGGCAAGAGATGGGTTTACTCTAAAGCAAAATCAATTTCATTTTTGACATTTTTGGAACAGATAACTTTAATTGAATGCAATTATAAATAATTTTGATATAATGTTTAATGCCAATGAACTTAATCAAAATGCTCTGAGAGTTGCCAGAATGCTTTCATAGGTTTATTCTCATTGACTGCAACCTTTTCAACTTGTTTATTTGTAAATAAGTGTAGCTTTTAATTTAAATTTGGCTATGTGCAGGCCTTATACTTCTCCTGGGAGAATATTCTCACTGATTTTGCTTTCTGTCAAAAACTTATTTATGATATCAACAGAGTCAGGTTCTGGTGGATAGCAAGATTCTACCAGGTCACTGATCTTTCTTCCTTGAAAATGTCACCAGAAAACTTATATTAATTCACTATTAATAATGTATTCTAGTAAATTTAGGAGTATTTAACATCCTTTATCATAATATTAATTTAATTAAATAGGTTTATTTTTTTAAAGGAAAAGTATACTTTAAATAAAAATAATAATTTAAATGTAAATGTATATCTAAAAACTTTGCTTTTCCTAAAAGTAGGGCAGAAAACCATGGTGTGAATGACAGATATTACTTCTGTCCTGGGTTTGATGAGGTTCCCCATCACCATAAAATCTTATGCTGTCTAAATGTCTACCACAAGAAATTACAGTATTTTCTTTTCCTCTTAAACTGGCAGGAAGAAGCATAGTTATTGTGTGTATGGATTTTTAAAATAAATTTATAATGTCTTTGGATGTTGGTGGGCTTAAGGATGTAACTATGGCTAAATTAAGCTGAAATAATGGGTTTTGAACACAGTTTAAGAATATAAGTATCATGATGAGTCAGACTAATGCTCTCTATATCTTATTTCTAACAGAAGCAGTAGTGGATGCTTTGGAGGGAGAACATATGAACGAGTTATATCTGGAGAGATCTGTCCCCTCTCATACTCCCCTTGACACCCACCATCATTTGTTTAGAGATACCAGAGGATACACCCCGACTTCCATTTGCATTTTGTTCCAACTGTCAGAAGGGTCATGATCCTTCTTACTTCATTTGTCATGGTGATCCACAATTTGGTCTCATGCTGGCGAAAGTTCTGTTTCATGGGGATCAAGAGTCATCTCTATTTTGTGTCAGATTTATATTCCCAGTGAAGCAGAACTGTCATGTGGTACCACTGTCACTGAAAGATAGGTGATCTCTTACAGAATAGGCCTCATTATACAAAGGACTGTAAAAATCAGTAGTGACCTTCAGCCAGTGTGTTCAGGGGGATAATACATAAGGGAACTGAGTTTATGTATTCACAGATGTGTATGCTAGTCAGATGACAAACTGAGCACAGCATTCTCAGAAAAAAGTTAGTTTTTATTTTGAGTTTTGTTGACAATGTGAACAAACATTTCAACAAATTTTATTTTAAAAAATTGTAATTTGATCTAGCCTCTACTCATGTTGAATGAAACAGGATATGTCTTGGTCTTTATTCACCTTGTTGGTTGTTACTTAAAAAAAAAGTATTAATCAGCATGTCAGCAGGCCTCACTTTCTGGAGAAAAGTGCCTGAGCTCTCTTCCTTCACCAAATTCCATGAGTTATTCCAACAGGTTTTGCACCATTAATGCACTTTTTTTAATCTTCTCCTTCTTGGACAACATTGTTTCTCTTTTCGGTGTCAGTTATTTCTTTTGGGCCTTTAATTGCCAAGAGAAGTACCCTTCATTTTTCCTCAAATTGTCTCTATTTGCTTCATTGCTTGTTAGCTGGCTGTTTATTGTCATTGTTGTTATTAACTATTATTTTCGCTGAGGTTTCAAATCGGTAGTTTCAGTTTCATAGTTGGTAGGGTCGGAAGAGACCTGAGCAGATCATCAAGTCCAACCCCCTGCCACGGCAGGAAAGAGTACTGGAGTCAAACAACTCTAGCAAGGTGTTCATCTAGCCTCCTCTTAAAGACCCCCAG
>NW_017728918.1:57542689-57546101 GCF_001723895.1 Crocodylus porosus | reverse complement strand
TCTGAACAGCTTTGGTGTCCAGATTATTGGCTGTCTTTCATCTTTTTTTTTTTTTTTTTAACTTTCTAAGGTTTGTTTGCAGGGAACTAGTTGACAAGCAAAGCTGTGTAATAAGCCATTTCTCCATGGTGCCTAATGTTTTTCCATATGTCCCCTTCTTAATTTTGGACACCTAGGTGAGGTATGCACCAAGTCATACTTTGTGTAAAAATTCCCTTTTAGTTTGAATAGTAGATTAAGATTCACAGTTTGGGGCTGTGAAGGAACAATTACTTGATATAAAAAATTAGTTCCTGGTCTTCCTCTTTTCATTTGTTACTAAATTGTAAGGACTGAGGAATTTTGTGCAAAGAAGCTTGGTTTTTCAAACCACACACTAAATCACATGTGTTGTCTTAAATGGCAAAGATACCCTCCTTGCTCCCTATTTCTCTCTAGATGGAAGTTAGAATTCCAAGAAACTATTCATCTTTTTTGCTATACAGACTTCAACTATAATTTTACAAAGTGTCTTTTTTTCCATAAACAAATCCAAGAATAACATCTTATTCATTTGATCATAAGCAGAACAGCCATTATCAAAGTACCACTATAGACCAGTAACTGACAGCAGTAGCAGTAATTAGCCTCCCCTCCCCACATGCCCCCCTCCAAAAAAAAATGCAAGGAGAGATGAAGTACCTATCAGAGCTTTAAAAATATAACTAAAGGAAATTAAATTGCTTGTCCAGTACTACAAGCCTGTTGCTATATACAGTTTAGAAACACTATTCATTTGACAATGCTGACAACATTATTAGGAATATAATATGAATAAAAGAGCAAAAAGATGGAATCTTCTACCCGGTTTCTTATAGTAAGGGTAAGTGCTCTCAGGGGCCTGCTCTTTCTTACTGATAGAGAAAAGGTGCTGCTTACCAGATAAATCAGTAGCATGACATATTGTGAAATATTCCAATGGGCTACACAGAGGTCAAAATACAGCTTAACTGTAAATGGTAACAAGAACTTTATGCTATTTCAACACATTAGAGTAAAACAATTTGTGATAACTGATTATTTTTGGGACACTTGGTTTTTTACCCATAATATGATTTACCTCAAACTATAATCAGAGAAGAATTTCTCAGGATTCTATTTCAATCAGTCCAGTGTAACATACACATGCATACAAAGACACTGAGTCTTTCCCCAAGCAGTTTAAAATCTAAACAAGATAAATGAAGTCAAAAGCAAATGTGTAGCTAAGGGGAACTCTTATTTTACAACAAAGCAAAATAAATGCATGCTGCTCTTTATCTGCATAGTGCTCAACATAAGGGCCCCACGATGATCCCCAAATGGACTTCTGGACACTACTGTAATATGGAAAGCAAAAATTAATTGAGAAAAATGAGATAACTTTCAGCAATATTTCCTGATTTCTTTTCAAAGTTAACATAAGTTGGAGAAACAGAAGGTATGTTTGTTTTGCAAACATTCAAGGCAAGTCTAAATTTTGTTTTGTACAAGATCTGTTAATTCACTACTCGTCTTAACTTGTCAAACACCAGATGGAACATGTGATACGAATTCTAAAATAAACCTGAGAACATAAGACGTGACATTCCTGGTCAACCCGATGGTCCATCCAACAGTGACGGAAGTGGATGTTATAGAGGGAGAGCACTGAAACCTATTCAATACCCTCCCTGGCATCCACCCTTTATTGGTTATTTTAGATATAAAAATTAGTAAATGGTCTCCCTCTGTTTCTTTGCTACTAAATTGTAAGGACTGAGGAATTTTTGTGCAGAGGAGCTTGGTTTTTCAAACCATATATTAATCCCATGGAAACATCTCGAAACATTCTGTTCATCATCCATGAATTTATCCAGCCCTGATTTGAACCTGAACCTGCCTCCACCATCCCCTGTGGCAAAGAATCTGGAAGTATTATTCATAGAGGATATATAAATGTCATGTAATCTTATAGATTCATAAATGCTAGAGTTGGAAGGGACCTCAACAGATCATCAAGTCTGACCCCCTGCCCTAGGCAGGAAAGAGTGCTGGGGTCAGATGACCGTATCCAGATGCCTATCCAGCCTTCTCTTGAAGACCCCCAAGATAAGCGAGAGCACCACCTCCCTTGGAAGCCGATTCCAAATTTTGGCCACCCTTACCATGAAGAAGTTTTTTCCTGATATCTAGTCTAAATCTGCTCTCTGTCAGTTTGTGACCATTGCTCCTTGCTACCCCAGGAGGGGTCCTGGTAAACAGAGCATCTCCAATCCCTTGCTGCGTTCCCCCTAACCACCTATCTTTCATATAAACAAGTTTATCATCCAAGCTTCAAAATTCTTTACTGCTGAAGTAATGTTATACAACAAAACTCAAAAAACATCAAGTTTATTAAATGTTGAAAACTTGGGGGCAATAAGGAAAAAAATTCCACAATAACTGGGATGTTAGCAATGGTCCAAAATCCCCAATATTCAGATTAGGGAGGAATGTTCTGAATAATGGTTCTGAAGTGGTGGTTGTGTGATTTTTATAAGGCATGCTAGCAAAAGGCAGCAATATAAAACAAATCCACAACAAAATAATCACACTTTAATTCAGAGAAAAATCAATTTTAAAAAGTAAAAGGGAATAAGTTAGTTATTTAGGTTTCACGTATTTGCATAAAACAAAGGCAATGCAGGAAGACATTGTGATCGTCTCCTTTTACATCCTAACTCAGAGGTTAACACACTTACGACAGAAAAAAGACATACACTTCAAACCCTGCCCTGACTGAGGCAGAATTGGCTTTCTGCAGTGAGTGTTCCAACTATCATGCTGTTATAGAGATGTTTTGCTTTGAATAAAATGCTTTAATATTTACCAAGGCAGACAGCAAGAGAGAGAGAATGGCTCTCTAGCCAGGTGATTAAGGGTGCATACAGTCATTTGCTGCACCCCATCTACATTCAAGTGGCTCACTTTAAGCCCCATAAATGTAGACTGGGACCAGTATGTATAGGCATTCACTAGTCTTAGGAGCTGCACAGGGAAAGCAAAGTAAGTAACTTGGGGTGGGGGGAGGGGTGGCCAGGATTGGGGAAGGGTCTAGCAGGATTTGGGAGGTGGGAAAAAAGTGGAGCCCCAGGGCTGGTAGAAACAGCTGGGATTTCCCAACTCTGGGGCTGCACTCCAAATGTACAGGCATTTAACAGATTGGGTTAACTCATTCCTGGTAAGTTAGCTTATCTCCGCAGGTAAGCTAATTTAAATTAGGCTTGTCATTTTATTTTGCCTGATTTTACCCTCTAAATTCCTGTAGGATTGGGCATTTAGATGGACAGAACTCTAGTTAGGTCAATCTAAATTGTTAGGTCGATCTAAATTGTTCGTTTTATATTGCCCTCTCTTCGCTGTTCAATTTCTT
>NW_017728918.1:57521024-57541951 GCF_001723895.1 Crocodylus porosus | reverse complement strand
TAGGATCTGGAACCAACTTCCAAGGGAAGTGGTGCTGGCTCCTACCCTGGGGGTCTTTAAGAAGAGGCTTGATGCCTACCTGGGTGGAGTCATCTGAGCCGAGTTTTTCTCCTGCCCAGAAGGGGGGTCAGACATGAAGATCTACAAGGTCCCTTCTGACCCTACTCCTATGATTCTATGATAAATGTAACACCTGCATATACCCTAAGAAACTTGCACATTATGTCTGACAAGCTGGCTGTAGTCCCTGATCCAGTGAATGCTGAATTATACAAAGTAAAACAGAGACAATAGGAGAATCTGTAAAAACCACATATCAGAATAACCTATAATCTGGTGGTTAGGGCTTTCTACTGGGAGGTTAGAGTTTGAGTTCAATTGCCCTAAGGCAGAAGGGGGAACTGAATCCCAGTTCTTCACATTCTGCATGAGTCCACTAATTACTGACATATTGGATAACAAGAAGCAGCCTCTACCAGAAGTCTTGTGAATTTAGCCCTGAAAAATTGTGTACATTTCATGTTAGTTAGTGAAATGGGGAAAAATTCAGGAATAGTATATAAAAAGAGTAAAAAAAAACACAACCAAACAAAAAACGCCGTTCTTTTCAATTAATTTACTATTATCCCCACAAAATTCATTCAGTTCTAGTCACCACAATTTTAAGCATTTAATAATGTTTATAAACAGAAAGAAGTAGTTAGTCATGTTTGCCTGAAGTCAGGATGATGGAAAGGTAGAGATGCACCTTATAGACCATATGGCCCCTGTTCTGACTGGTTTGGGATACAGACTCATGAAAATGTATGCATTTTATATTTCATTAATCTATAAAGTACATCTCTACCCTGCCTTCATAGTCATGGAATATACAAAGCAATAAATTCACTTTCAAACTTTGCCAAATGTTGCAGCTGAAGTGTTAAATGATTTTTTTAATGTACCTTTCATAAGCAGCTACTACAGACATTGCTATTTGACATCAGCTATAACATGTAAAGCAAACCATAATGGGAAAAAAAACCACACCGAGAAAGAAAGAAAATTAAGCTGTTTTCGTTCCATGTGGTGATTAAGAACACGTAAAGGCTAACTACAGACATTCAAAAAGTCCAAGTCTGAATTGATTCAATTTTTGCAGGTTAGTCTAAACTGCAAAGATTGAACCAAGAAGCAAGTGACAAGGCACTCACTTTTGATTTCAGAAATGCAGCTGCATACAGTGCCTCCAAGATTCCCTAGAAGCTGTGAGGCACTTCAGCAAGGCTTCCCTTCCCTTTGGCAGTGGTCAGACGGCTGGAGAGAAGTCCTTCAGGCTTTTTTCCCCCTGTCCCTGCTTGAGCTAAGGTTAAACCTCCAGCCTGACCTGAATGGTCCCCAGCCTAGAGGGGGAGGGGAGGAAGCAGCCTCTGCCAGGCTTTTCCCCTGCTCCCTGGTGAAGTAGGGTGAGGGGAGGCAAGGACATGGTCAGAACCTGGTCCTGGGCCAGTTTGCTGAGGCAGAGGGCTACAGAAGGGAGGGGGCAGGGGGTGCCTGGCTTTGCTCAGCTTGGTGCTCCAGTGGCTGGCATGCTGAGATGGAGTGAAAGGATGGAGGTTTAAACACCCTCCCCCAACCCACATGTAACCCCAGCTGGGGTCTGGCAGGGGTGCAGCGGCCTCTGCCAGGCTTTTACCCATTCGCAGTTCAAGCAGAGGGGGCGGGGGGCATGACCAAACCCCCTCCCTCCCCTCTGCCTCAGTGTGCTAGCCACACTGTGGTCAGATAGTGTCTGAATACACCTCCATCCCCTCCACTTGAATGAAGAGTGGGGAAAAAAGCCTGTGAGTGGCTGCTCCACTGCCACCAGACAGGCCCAGCTGCGTCCTGAGCAGGGTTTCCCACCCCCATCTCCACCTCCACTTCAGCCAGCCAGAGCAGTGATAGTGCTCCAGCTAGGGAGCGGCAGGGCAGGGCTAACCTTGCTCCACTGGGACAGACAGCACAGCCCAGGCCAGGGCTGCAAAGATGCTAGGGGGCTGTGAGTTAACTTGAACAAGGAAGGGGTCTGAGACAGAAATTACATAAATCCGTTTGACCTAAAACAGTTAAGTCTGATACTACATTCAACCAGGTTTATCATTTTGAAAGTCGTTTATGTGCACTTAACTTCTATTCTGTTACAGGTTTAAACCAGTTTCTGATCACCTAAACCATTTTGTGGTTAATGTCTGTCCCTGGCCACTAAGATCTATTATATTAATGTTATTTCTTGAGTTTTAAAGATGTTTGTGAACGGTCTGTGCAGTGGAATGTGGCTAATTTCTGGACAGTTATACCAGTGTAATTTTTTACGCACAACATTTGACTAAGATAATACTATTCATAACGTGTAACTGGTACAAGGTTTCATATGTTTGTACACTGTTACATACAGAATAGGCTCAATTTCTATATGTGACCTTATCTAGCACCAGAATCTTCTTCATATTACATTTGGACATAGCTGGTATACTTTTTTGTTCAACCAGATTCATTTATTCCATTGCTAGAGTAGATATTCCTTGTTCTTCAGTTTTCTTTTTGTGAAATATTTTTCTTCAGTTAGCCCAAGCAGAGAGGAGGAAAGCCCCCCCACGAGAGATCTCTTTTCCTGCTTGCTCTCAAGGAAGAGTGTTCTTTAGCATCAGACACTTTACTTCCACTCACGTTGTTTCGGTTTTAATACTTAGTTTGTTTGTAATGGAAAAACTTCACATCATAGTAAATGTAGTGAATTTTCGACTCATAGGACATTGTTTTTGATAATTTGCCAACCAGTAGGGAAGATTTATTATGCAGAGACTATGCCAAAATGGCAAGTCTTCTCATGCTGAAGGACCTGTAAACAATAATTTTATGAGATTAATGTTACTGGTTCTTATATTTTTAGATTCTTTCATGTAAACCAGTATCTGCTGGAAAACCCCTTTTACTTACATATCCACTATAAATACGTTAATTAGGATATCTTGTTTGGCTCTTTGTTGGCCATTGCATCATTATTTATTTTATTAAACATTATTTCCTGTCAACAAATTTTTCAATCTATTCCTGAGAGACTATATGAGTATTTATTTACATTACCTCTGGATATCTTTGTTACCTTTTCATGAGCATGCAATTCATGATCTACCATTATGTACATCATGTTTCGTTTTAGTATCAATTTAAACCTTTTAAACCAAAGTTTGAATTTTAAAAAAATTGTAAAATTAATGTAAGCTAAGTGACTATGTTTTTCTCTCTAGACAAAAATGGCACACTTTTAATTATATCAAACTTTCTCACCTGATTCAGAAAGTTACTTGATGTACATTTGTAAAATATAACAATTTATGTATAGACACCCTGAACAAAAGATGCTTGTTGGTTATATTGACATTACTAAAGGAGGATGTGTATGTATATATAAAATGGTAGAGAAAGATTGCCTTTAGATTACAAATTGATTTTTACTCATGAAGCAAAACTTGCTCTAAAACACTGAGAACAGAAAAGCTCAGTCAGTATTCATAATACAGCTCTATACATACTGCAGGCTAACAACAATATTTATTTGTTTTTTTAAGAGTTTTCCCCATCTTCAGCAGCTAAAAATGAATTTGCATGCTTTGATATAAGAAATTGCATGAAGTGAAGGCTGTTGTCATGGCTACTTGGAAACATCCCAGTACAAAACATGATTTACTTTATTTTACTTTTGTACTGTATAAAATTGTCAGTTATAATATATTAAGTTAAAATTCAGTATTATTATTATATTTAGGTGGCAACAGATCCCTAATTTGATTACTGATGTGCTTCCAAATAATTCCATTTTAATAAAAAAATTAGTGTAACAAAAACAGTTGTACCAATATAGATTTCAGAATCTAGGACATTTAGTAATATAAGCCAACAACAACATTCAGTAAAGTGATGTTTTGCCCTGTTAAGCTAAAAAGCTTAAGTCAAAGCATGCTACATTCCGAAGACAGAGCTCCCTAGATAAATTATAGATGTATTTTACTCCAGTACTAAACCTGGCCCTATCTAATTTATCTATTCTGTATGTACTTTCTTATGCTACTATAGTTAAAACTAAAAAGATGTATATTTTTAGGGTTTTAGCATCTCTTCAGTAATGAAAAGGTTACTGATGGCACTAGGCAATTGACAACTGGCTAACCGTTTCCCTTGCCATGTCAACAGCAAGAGTGCGCAGGAACCAAAATATGTTACTAGTGGAAAATTTTGCAGACATGCCCATGCACATTATCATTTAACTCTGAAATTTAGCCAAAGTACAGCATCATCACAGTTAAATCTCCATGGAGGCCAAATAGGGATCAGCCACAATGCAAACAGGTTAACCAAATATCATTAGTTATGAAATTGAAGAATTTAAAAGTCTTGAACTGAATTAATAATAAATGTGCATCACTATTCAGAAATCTTAGCAGGTCATACTATCTCCTGAATAAATGTTGGTATTCAATCTCAACCTAAAGGAACAACATTTCTGTCTCTCCTTTTTCTCTGTATTTGCAGAAGTAGAAACATAAGTGTAAGATAGTAAACCTAAAGCAAAAAGTACTGAAAGTAAAACCTCTTTTTCATTGATTTGCTACTCATATATGTATAAACATAGCCCTTAGGTGTCATCAGTATTTAAGCAAGCCTCAGCTTACACAAAATTCCCCAGTGACTTTATTTTCCCAATTCATCACTAAGCAAGCCTGACACTTTCTCTAAGCCTTCAGTTTATTGAAATATACTGTCTCTCAATGGAGCTTTCCAAGTAATACTGCTCTCATTTACAATAATTGCATTTTAAAGAACTACTTTGGCTTTATTTACCCTTCAAGCATAGAAGCCATTTTAAAATTCTGTGCCTGTCCAACCTCGTAGAGTTAGAATTTCCCGAACCTTTGCATTTACCTTTTGCATAGACATATCATTTAGTTCATTCTCAACATGAATGACCATTTGAGAGTTCCATAATTGTTCTATGCCTGTATTTAACTACCAAATATTTATATTGCTCCTAAACATATTCCCATACAATTTGAGAAATTTGTGGCAAACCCGAAGCCCAGAATGTCTGTAGTGTCACCAATACCGAAGAAAATGATGACATTGCAACATAAGGAAATCACAGTACTGCATGTGAACTAGAATTACCACCCCCAACAAAAGCTTCGCTACTGCTTTTCTAAGTTAAAGGTTTTAAAGGATTGGGGGCATAATTTTGCAAAGCCAGCTTACATAAGTAATTCTGATTTGCATGACTTATTTATTGATCTCAGCAGGCAGACAAGGTTCTTTGGGTAAATTGGGTAAATTTGGGTAAATCTTTTACTAAATTCTATCCAAATAGTTGGAAAAAAATGGTCTCTGCAAGCTTTGAGTTTTAAAATACCCTTTTTGTCAGGCTAAGGAGGAATCTGCAGTTGCTCTGTGCTCTTCCTGGATGGAATGAACAGTAAAGAAGCCAGAAAACCAGTCAGTGAAGATGTAAATTGAGTCAGTGGGTGTGAGACAGGTTGGGGTGGGGGGAGGGGAACGAATGCAGGTCGTAAATAGCGGAGAGGAACCCGGGGAGTCAGATACTAGGCAAGTTATAACGTGCCGTGAACCAATGTCTATATTTAGTCTATGATTTTTTATATCCAGTAGGTTAGTTAAGTGAAGTGCATAGGCTCATCTGTAAAAGGTGTTTTGTAAATTCCCTTTGAGGTTTAGAACTGAGAGATTGGGGAAAAAGTAGTTTTCTTGTGAGAAATTTGTCCCCACTGGTAATTGGGTATTCTTGTCTTAGATAGATTTCCAGTGTGTGTTCATTTTGGTACGCAGTTGTTGTTTGGTTTCTCCTACGTATTTTCCATAATGCCATTTGCTACATCGGATGAGATATATTACATATCTGGAGGTGCTGATGTAAGATCCAGGAATGCTGACAGATCTGTTGTGGGATATAGTAATTGTGGAGATATGTTGTCAGATTTTATATTTCTTGGCATGGTCTGGATATATTTGGTGTATTTTGGGCCATAGGAAGTTTGATTCTAGTGATCAAACAGGCACCGAACCTCAGTAACCTCATCACCAGAAGCAAACTCCCTACGACCCAAAGCACACCTAACGGATTCAGACAGTGCCAAGACAAGAATCCAGACAAGAATAGCCAATTACCAGTGGGGGCACATTTCTCACAAGAAAACCACTCTCTCCACAATCTCTCAGTTCTAATACTCAAAGGGAATTTACAAAACACCTTTCACAGATGAGCCTATGAACTTCACTTGATCAAGCTACTGGATACAAAAAATTATGGACTAAATACAGACATTGGATTTATGACACATTATAACCTGCCTAACACCTGACTCCCCAGGTACCACTACACTATTTACCACCTACATTCATTCCTCTCCTCTCCCCACCCCAAGTGCTGAGGGAGACAGCACACAATGGGCACTAGCTGAGGGAGACTGCATGCAATGGGCACTAGCATGTATATTCTTCAGATGGGCTGCGCTAGCCTATCCTTGTTGCCCCATGTGGGCCAAGTGTTTTATAGTCATGCTCGGTGTTGCCTACATCTAATCAGCTTTGTAGCTGGTTCCCATTACATGCTGCTTTTGGCAGCAGTTTAATGACAGACAATGTATTTAATGAAGTTCTTACATGTGAGCGTAAGGCAAGGAGCTTCCCCCCGCCATGTCAATGGGAGGGGGGAGCAGGGAAGGGGGAGAAAACTAGCCTTATAGTCAAGCAAATAAGATATGCTTCTGTAACATAACTTACTTAACCACTAATCAGAAATAGTCATGGAATCAATCTACTCAGAACCATAGCATATCACGAACTCTGTTAGAGCACATCACCAGGACCTTAATAGAAAGTTCCAGTGGATTCAATGACATGTAAAGTGTGGCACATGGTCATGATTTTTTTTCAGTATGACATACCATAAGTGTAAAAATAATCTCAGATAGTTATACTTTTTGACTTCCCAAAGTCTGATTCTAAAAAATCTGTGGAATAACGAGTTCCTTAGCCTTACCTAGCCCATTTGCCAAGCAGTTATACTTGAGATGGAACCCACACAAACTTGGGACCTAAATGCTTTACTTAAAGGCTAAGTACAGGCAGGCAAAAAGCCCAAGGCTGAATTCAGGGTGGATAACAATCAACAGACTTTTTTAAATTAAAAAAATGACTTTTAAAATTTTTATTTAAATCAATCTTTTTTGTTAAAATTAAAGGTGCACAGATATATTGGTCCATATTGGATCAGCACCAATAAAATGAAAATTAACATCATCAGCAATCAGCTTTCTTTGGCCTGTGTAGCGGATAATGTCACCAGTAAGTGCCACGTGCTTGCACGCAGCTGCAGCATGCATGCACCTTGGAGAGCAGCATCCAGCCAGTAATTCTGTAGAGGGGGGAAGAGTGTGGGGGAGGGAGGGGGTAGATTGAGGCCCCCATGGTGAGGGAGGGAGTGGGGCAGGAACAGGCACTGCCCAGCCAGGATGGATGGTAGATGTGACCCTGCTGGGAGCAGGACAGAGCCATGGGCAGCTTGTCTGGGGGGCCACAGATAGGGGGGAAGCTCCTTGCCGCTACACATGCTCCTGTGGGAGGCATGGGGGGCATGTGTCCCCCAGATTTGTGTGCAGGGCACGGGCGGACTGCTCATTGTGGGTTCAGGATCAGTGACTGTGCCAGCTTCTTCCCAGTGTGGGGGCTGGGCCAGAGCTGTGTTTAGGGTGGGCAGCAATAGTGATGGGAAGGGTGGCTATACAGCCACACCAAAATTCCCCATACTCACCCCTCCCAGAGCTGCCCCCTGCCCCACACCTGCCCTCCCTAAGCACAGCCCCAATCCAGTCCCCCTGTCAGAGAGGCCAGCAGAGCCTCTGGCCCTGTGCCTGCAGTGGGCATCCCACCCTTGCCCACACACAAATCTGGGGTGGGGGATCACACATGCCCCCCCTCATGCCTTCCCAGGGGTCAACGCAGCAGCAGGGACCTCCCCCTGCACTCCCTGGAGAAGCTGCCTATGGCTCCATCCTGCTCCCCACCCTGCCTTGGCTTGACAACACCTGCCCCTGCCCCACTCCCTCGCTTACCATGGGGCCCTCGATCTTCCCCCTTGCCCCTTCTCTCCCCCTTGCCCCTTCCCCCCGACAGACTTACTGGCCAGATGCTGCTGTCCAAGCTGTGGGGCTTCAGTCTTGTAAATCCACTATCAGATCAGTATTAAGATGTTGCAAGAGACTGAAAAATCAGCTAATTAACTAGTTATAAAACAAAGTGTTTGGGTTCATGCAGTCTGATATACTTTTGTAAGCCATAAAAACAGAGGATGCAGTGCTCCAGGACTAAAAGGGAGCAGAAAAAAATGTTGCCCCCGTAATTGCATGTTTGCTCTGGCAGCCCAAGTCCAACACCAGTAGGAAGCTGTTGCTGCCCTTATGTGTTGTAGCTACTCCAGTTGCCTGCCTGTGTTGTTATACCTCTTTATAGGGCGTAAGCAATCATTTCTGTAAGACATGCCAACAAATTATAGTAGTGTTTCAAAACTATGCAGCAAAATGCAAGAAACAGCAACAATGCAAGGATATTTATTTGGAGAAAGGGTGGCCAATTTGTGGTGTGTATGCCACAAGTGGCAAAGGCAGCTTCTGTGTATGGCCGACAACAGATTGGGGGTGGGGGACAGAAGCAGGGCAGGATATCAGACAGAGGAAAGAAGATCAAAGTAGCACATGGGGAGGGCATGGGCCTTGAATTATGGCACACTTGCCAAAAAATCTCCTCCCCCCACTGGTTTAGAGAACACCGTTAGGTTTACTACCTAAGAGCTCTGGTCAAATAAAGTTATTTAACAGCATTCCCAATGCTGTTTTGTAAGTATCATTTATGTTAAATAAAGTTGTTCACTAAGGAACTCCATTGTACTCAACCACATACATAACAGGCTTTACATATAATTGCTTTTGGATTTAATAATGTGCCATGCTTTTTTGTTCTGAAACATCTTGAAAAGCTAGCATGCTGGTCTGTTCTTCAGGGGAAAGCTGAAGTGCAAAAAAAAAAAGAAAAGGAAAAAATGGAAGTGCAACAAATGTTAAAATATATTATTACCACAGCACCTTTAGCCCTTTACATTTGCAATAGAAAATAGGTGAGAGAACTATATGAAATGAAACAAAAATGTGAATTAAGGCTCATTTGGATTACTTACAGATAAAAGGAAACTCCAAGATGAAGCACATTCTTGAAGATATATGAACTTCTTTGCTTATCAGAATTCTTTGGGGTGTGGAAGGTGTAAAGGGTTGAGTCCCTCAAATTATCCCATAGGGAGCTGAAATACCTGGAACCTGTTCTGATCAGAACTCAGAACTCACACCACTGGCCAGGTAACAAGTGGCCATAAAATGTGGAAAGCTAAAATATAAACTATGCTTTTGTTTGTACCTATTTTGGTTCCTGCAAAATATATCTCTGATTGAAAGTGCACAATAAATACTTATTGCTAAATTTTAAAATCAAGGAGTACTCTATCATGACAATGTAAGCTGCACACATAAATAAAAGAAAATTGAAGAAACCTGTTCTATGAACAGCTTGCATATACAACACAGTGATAAAGCTGGGAATAGAAGTTCATGGAAGCATGATAGGGAAGGAAAGAACTTTATGTAAACTGCAAATATGACTGATACCCTGAAATGAAATGATTCTCTGATCTCTCATGACAAATTATTGAAACTATATTGATAGCTTCAAAAATTTCAAATTATTGAAATGTACTTCATTATCATTATATTAAAAGGCATGGGGAATCTTATGGTATAAGCAGCTACAACAAATTAAACATAGTTACTCAATTCACTTTGGTTTGTATCATGTAAAACATATGGGGTTACCTGTATTTTTATGAATATATGAATGATTTAGTTCAGTGGTGGGTGATCAGTCTTTTAGCCCTGGAAGCCCGGTGAATAGTGTGGGATCAATCCACAGGCCAGATGGAGCCCCATAGGCAGCATCAGGCTGCGAGGCCCAGCATTGCCCCCTTCTTGCCCTGCATGCTGAGATTGGATCCCGAGGACATGACACCATTCTGTCCCACCTCTGCATGCTGACATTGGGCCTTGAGATACAACCACCATGTAACAGGATTGAAACCCAGGGGCCTAGCACCACCGTCTCCCAACCTCCCACACTCAGAGTAGGCCCTGGGGCCTGCACCACCCCTGCCTGGCCGCACCCCTGTCTGGCTCTGCATGCTGGAATCAGGTGTCTGATCCAGTGAGCAGGGCCTTGGGCTTCCTACAGATCAAGAAATTTGGCAGTGGGGAAATGGGGAAACTGCCACCAAATTTATGGACCTGTGGGAAGCCCCAAAGGCTGGATGACATAGAGCTGTGGGCCAGATCTAGCCTGTGGGCTGGGGCTTGAGCACCCCGATTTTATTTATTTGCTCACTGCAGTTCAGTGGCCTACTAGGACTTAATGAAGTAAGTTAATTCTCTTAGACAAGATAATAAGAGATGGGTGTTGGTGGGTTTATATAAACAAACTATAAGAACTCACAACATACGAAGGAAATCACTTTGGCAATACTCTTAGGCCAGGGAGAGACATTCAAAAAGCCTGAGCCTGAACTGATTCAGTCTTTGCAAGTTAATTTAACCTGGCTAGGCTGAACTGTTTTGTAACTGGACAGACATTGTCTCTGGAGTGAGGAAATTCAGGCATATGCCTGCAGTGGCTCAGGCTAGAAGCTGGGAGACGCTACAGCAATCCTTCCTTCTCTTGCACAGCACTGAGCTGAGGGGGCCATGGCCAGGCCCTGGCAGAATGCTTTGATTAGGGAGGTCTGCCTACACCAGAGTGGGCAAAATGTGGCCTGTGGGCTGGATGCAGCCCACCAGGCCATTCTATCCAGCCCACAGGGCCCCTAAAAAATTTAGAAAATTAATATTTATCTGCCCCTGACTGCCTGTCATGTGGCCCTTGATGGCTTGCCGAAACTCAGTAAGTGGCCCTCCGGCTGAAATAGTTGCCCACCCCTGGCCTACACCATCCCAGGCTTTACCTGCTGGCTGCTCAAGGGGCAGGAGTGTTGCCGGACCCCAGCCCCCTGCTAGCACTCTGAGGCAAGAGGGGTGTGTGCAGCACTTGCATCTGTTGGTGATATGGAGCTCTTCAATCTCCCTCCCTGATTCTTTATACTGTCTGCAGCAAACTGACAGGCAAGCAAGCCAGCAGGGAGCTGATAACAGTGTTTATGACCTCATCAGCAAAACAATAGCCTCTCTCCATAGTTAAAACTCTTCTTAAACAGCTTACTAGCTGACCTGTTGATTAACTCCAAAATGCCCTAAGTGGTCACTATTCTGTCTGCCTGTCCCAGTGAAATTGGAGATGCGCATAGACACCTCTCAGCATTAGCTAGCATACCACATGCCTGCGGTCCATGGGGCTGGGGTCCGTGCTGTGGGAGATGGGAGGGGGGATTCCTGCTTGAGCAGCAAGGGGAGGGGAGGGCAGGGGGAAACCAGGCAGACCCTGCTGTGCCTGCAGTCTGTGCCAGAGCTGCAGCCAGGGAGCAGAGGGGAGGGGCTAGCCCTGCTGTGGAACAGAGCCCCGCCCAGCCCAGAGAGCATGCTGTGATGCTGTGGGAGTCTGGTTTATCTTAAACCAGCAAGGGGTCTGAGACAAGCATTGCATAAACCAGTTTGATCCAAATCACTTATGTCTGATACTACCATGTTCAGCCGTGTTTTTCTCAAACTGGTTTATGTGCTCTGAACACCCGTTACCGGTTTAAACCAGTTTTTGATCACTTAAACCAGTTGATGTGCAATGTCTGTCCCTAGCCTTAGAGACCAACAATCAGCTATTAACAACTGGCAGCCAATGATGTGGAAACTGTAAAAGTCACATGACAAGAGCTTGAAGCAAAGAAATGAAGCATGAGGCACCTGCACTAAGAATTCTGCTACCCAGTACAGTAGGCGAGATGAAATCCCAGAAACTCTGGAAGAGAGACAGATAATGCTTCCAGCATGGACATACTTACATAAGCTTTTCTTTTCTGTTCTATCCTATGAGCAATATAATACTGTATTCCTCATGACTGTGGAAACTGTTTTGTTTTGAAAAGGCTGTTCTAGGTTGCTACAAACATCTATTGCTTGTATTGCTCTCAAAGTGATAGTCTCCAACAGGAGTCCAAGTTCTTCTGAACCCACTAAACAAATCACAATGAAAAGCTGTGGTGCTGAAGAAAGTCCCAGACTTAAAGCTGCAGAGGCTACTCTTGTGGAAAGTAGAGACCAAGGGCCTAGTACTACATGGGGAACATTGCCTGAGAACAGCATAAAAAGGTCAGAAGTAAATTCACCTAGTGAGTCCATGACAAACCACAACAAGTGGTTTCATTTTGTAAGATCACAACATCTTGTTATTTTGCTTTTTTCCCTCCCATCTTATTAGTACAGCATGATTGGGTTAGCACTCCTGAGTAACTCATTAAGTGTAACAGTGTTTAATGGTAATTAAATGCAGTCTTTGTTGATATAAAGGAGGATGTCAGCATTACTTTCAGTGAAGCTGCCAGTACTGTACTTCTGGTAGCTTGTTTGCTCAGCTGCACAGAGCCCTGTCTGAAAAAATAAAGAGCTTTGAAAAATACAGCAAGTCCCACTAGTTTTATCTAATACCTTTTAAGTTAGTATTTGATGCTGTCCTCATTTTCAATTGATCAGACATTACAGATCTATTTGTATTTTAAAATTAATCATTCCAGGTATTTCAGAAATGTTACTGGAAATCATAATTTGATCTCAGTTTCAAAAATATTTTGGCAGTCCATTGATTAGCATTAGCCCCTATGAGACTTTTATACCTTCACTGGATGTATCAACATGAGACACTAACTGAGCAGTAGCCTAATATTACTCTGCAGTAGTGCATTACAGCACAAACAGCGCTAATATGCTCATATGGTACTGCTCAGTATTACTAGGCTACTCCGCAGTAGCATCACTTAAAAGGCAGTCACCAGTGCCACTGTGCAGTAACTCCAGTCACTGTGAATTTATTTTAGTACTTGATTACAGAAGTACTAAGTTAAATGTGCAATAACCACTGCAAATTAATGAACATGTAGACACACCCAGCAAGTATCTAATTTGACAGTCTGAAGGTTATGTTCACAGTGGTAAAGGCATACATTTTAAAAACAAATCTGGGTGGTCTCTATGAAATTAGAAACCAACAAAAGATTAAGAGGTTAGTTCAACTATAAAATAAAAGATAACAGATTGCAGATAGAAGAAGGAGAAAGAAGGGGAAAAAGGAAGAAATCACCCAAAAGTTGGGTGGAGTAAGAGGGAAGTTCCTGATAAACATACAGATAGGAAGCGGAGTTGGGGGGAGAAAAAAAAGATTTTCCCTCTTGCCTTCCCCTCTCCCCATCCCCCCCAAAAAGAATGAATGCTGAAAAACAGATACAGTTCGACTCATTTGATTGGAGAAGTACAGGAAGATATTTACTGGGTTGTCTTTTCCTCACGTCTTATTACCATGGTTGCTTGCAGACAACAAAACAAAATGGCACATCGCTTTAAACTCTGCATGTTCCTGTGCCAAGCCCAGCGCATGTCCAGAAGAGACATCATGTTAGTTGGACCCAGGTCACCCAATGTTTGTATAGATCAGGTGCTTAATGGGGCTTTTTTGGGTGCTTTTATCTAATAGCTGACTGAATCAGCAATTAGATAACTGCCAAAAAGTGCCAAAAAGCGCTGCTAAGTGCTGGATCTACACAGATGCTGCCAAGCTGGGTCTAACTAACATGCTGCTTTTTCTGGTAAAGCATGCTTTTTCCTTCCCCCCCACCCCATCTGTCAGTGCCCCATGTTCTAATTTGGATCCAGAAACAAGGACATACTATTACTCAATCTGCAGCCTTAGCAATGTCCTTGTTGATTCACAGTTCCTCTACACCTGGGCAGGCCAGTAGGTGTGTTGTAACCTGAAAGATTCTTTTGAATTTACACATGGTGTTTGCATCATTGGAGTAACCCCTGTTTACTGGGTAGCAGATAACTAAGCATATACTGTTTGTTTCAGGAGCAAGCAAATAGCTGCTATGGATACCAGACTCACATAACCCTTTTATCCCTTGTGCATTTATATTACAATCTAGTCTCAAAAGAGACCCAGCACTCTAAGTTTGATGCTGCTGGTAAAAGGCAGAATAAAATAAAATAAAATTACTATAATTATACTAACCATTATCAAGTGGTGTAAAATTTATGTAATCAGCAGGGATCCTGGTTTTCCATGATAAAAAAAATCACAAATTCTCTGATAAAAATTGCAAATTCTGATAAAAATCCCAAAATCCGTGGTTAAAATTAAATGCCCCCCACAACCCTCCCTCCCCACAGCTCTGCTGGTGTCCCTCACTCATCCCCCACAGCCCCCCAACCCTGCTTGTGCCCCTTGCACCCCACCCACAGCCCCTGCCCCCAGCCCTGCCAGAGAAGACCCCAGCTGCCAGAGCTATGGGGCTAGGGACCCATGTCCACAGCCCCCTGCCCCCAATGGAAGGCAGCAGGTTCTGCAGCAGAAGCATGAGTCAGCTTCCCCTGCTGCTGCCTGCCTGCTGTGGGATCAGGTAGGGCCGGCTCCCAGCTGCAGCATGCAGTCCTGGGGAGCACAGGGGTCCTGTGCCCCCAAGATCTGTGGGGGCTGGGCATGTGTGTGCTGTGGGATCGTGCTCCCCACCCTGTTGTCCTCTGGAGTGCAGCATGTGCAACCTGGTGTGGCAGCACACTGGGGGACATGCACAAAAGCTACCTACTACTGTGAGCTCCACGCTGCCCTGGACACACTTCTGCTGCAACCCTGTACTGCCCTCATGCACACAGAGGAAGCATGGCCATGGCAGCTTTCCTGCATGGCCCAACTGTGCCCTGCCATGCTAGTTGCACACACTCTGATCTGGAGGGCCTGGGGGAGGGCAGCAGAGCGGGGAGCGCAGCGTTTGCAACCAAATGTTTACAGGCAGCCAGGCACTCTAGCTGGGGAGGAGGGAGGGGGAGAGGGTTTTGCAGCCTCCCCACTCTCGACCAGAGTGCCCAGCCAGCTGCAAACTGACCCCACCCCCAGCTGGAGAGTGCTCAAGCTGGCTGGGGGCTGAGGGAGCAGGGAGGCTGCAAACCCCCTGCCTCCTGGCCAGAGTGCCCAGCCAGCTGCAAACCTCTGCACTCCCTTAGCCTCCAGTCAGCTTGGGCACTCCCCATATGGGCAGTCCAGCTGGGAAGGGAGATTTGTAGCTGGCTGGAGAGCAGGGGTTGGCAACTAGCCGGGCACTCCAGCTGGGAGTGGGGAGGCTACAAACCCTTCCTGGCCAGAGTGCCTGGCTGACTGCAAACCTCCCTGCTCTGAAGCAGCCTCTGGTAAGTGCAAGCGTTGGGCACTGCCCTTTCCCCTCTCCCTTCCCCTCCAGGCAGGGTTGGGGGATTTCCCCGGCCCTTTTGCGAACAGCTCTTGCAGGCTGGAACTCAGCAAGCCTCCAGACCTCTTTGCAAAAGTGGGAAATCCGTGGGTGTCTCTGCTAAAAGAGAAAATCTGCATTCTCTCTAATAAAAATGGGAAATCTGTGGTTTTCTCTGTTTTTCCATGGGAAATGGAAACAAGGATTCCTGGATCAGATATTTGCTTCATATATACTCTCCTTTTAGTATGTTACTCCTTGCTAAGTAGAATTTGCACATTTTTTCATTAAAAGCATGCTTTTAATACATAATAGTTTTCCTTATGGTAGAAAATTAATGGAAGAGAAAGTGTTCTAGGTATATAAGATAACCACCATTGCAAATATTATAAAGCATGCCAGTCGTCACAAAGTCTCAAATGTTACTGCAACTAAGAAGACCTCCGAAAATGACTCTTTGCTATCAAGAAATAGTTTTATCACAAGATGTTCATATTTGGGTATGGCTACAGGAAAAAGCATGCAAAAGTGTTCAGATGTAGAATGGTAAACAGCTGTATTGTGAAGAGCTGATCACCTCTTTCAGTGACTAAAGTAAAAACAAAACAAAACAACAAAACAAACTACTTGCCAGTCATACAAATTATAGATGTTGTTTGCCAACTACACATCTGCTACATAAAAACAGAAGTAAACAAGCAAGTGTCTCTTTAATTTGATACCTGATCCAGCTATTATAATTGTAACATGCTTAATATTCTTATTTATACTGGCACTCTTTCCTTACTGGTATTTTTCACATTTGGCATGATTGGAGGTTGGAGCCAGATTTGTGATCTCAGTTCAAACCTTTAACTGATTTTCATTATTACTTAGTGAAGACTTGAAATCCATTTCAACTCCTGGGATTTTGTTGACTATTCTGAAATAATTTCTTTCATCCAGTGTGCCAAGGGACTGACACGGCCAAGAGAGATAAATTTAACTTTGTTGTATATTCAGCATCACTGTTTCCTAATCATCTCAAAATGCAGTTCATAGTGTCACAATTTCCCCTCTAAAACAACACAATGTTATTCTGTGTGCACCTGTGTGTTATTAAAGGACTGTATTTATATGGATCTTTTACATTTGACATTTGTTTTTTATGTAAAAGACTCTCTGTCTTCCCCTAAACATCAGAGCTTAACAAGTAAATTAACCCATTTTAATCAATAGTCCTCATTGATGAACATGCCAGAAAACTAGACTGCCTCTCCAAACAGGTTTCCTGGCACTGGTATACATTTCACAAAGTCCTAATTCCAAGCATTTATGCATTTGTAATGTCATTCAGAAACAGAATTTTCAGTATTCTCTTATCAACTGTTTCACCTTAACATAGCTGAGAGCAAACACATTATTTTAGCAATAGGGTTATCATTCATACATGGGAATTCAGAGCCTTTAAGTTCCCAATGACCACTCCTATTGTGCATGGGAATAGAAATTTGGCCGGTACCATGCTTTTCATGCAAACCTCAGAAAACTCCTATGCTAAGTACACCGTCAAAAAAATTCGAGGCAGAATTAGTTCAGTCTTTACAGGTTAGTCTAAGCTTCACAGATTGAAACAATAAGCAAGTGAACAGACATTCATGTTTGATTCCAGAAATGCAGCCACATGCCTGCAGTAGCCCAGGCTCACAACTCCATGCTCAGATGTAGCAGACAGCTTGGGCCTAGGCTAGCCACCCACCTTATGATGAGGGTTTTTGGAGGTGTAAAGCATCCTGGGATGCTGGGGGGCTGTGAGTTAACTTGAATCTGGAGGGATCTGGGACAGAAGTTCAATAAACTGATTTAACCTAAATCAGTTAAGTCTGATATTACATCCAGGGTTATCTTAAACTGGTATTTGCCATTTTGAAAGAAGTTTCTTTGCATTGAACTTCAGTTGTATTATAGATTTGAACTGGTTTCTGATCACTTATGTCAGTTTGTGTGTAATTTCCCTAGCCCCCTACATGAAAGAATGAATGAACACTGATCTGACATCAGCTCCAGAAGGATACAAAGCCTGGGGCAGAACACTTCAAATTCTGTGGACACTATTGCTGAGCTCAGGGTAGCTGTTCTTAAGCATTTAAAACTTTTAGAAACTGAATTGAAAAAGGAAATTGCGGAACAAGAAATCATGCACAGACTAAATTGTGTTAAGTATGGTTTAACCAGGGACTACTGCCCATTACGTGAATTAGCTTTTGTGACCCTTTTGGTCCTATGGGTATTTTGCTTGTTTAGCAGCACTGCTCCCCTCCTCCCACCCCTACCTCCCTTCCTGACTTCTGTATTCAATCACTCTGTCCATTCTATACACTACCCTGTGCGCATCTTTTCATAGCATGATGAAGTGACCTCCAGTGTACAGAACTTTATGGTGTGTGTACATGTGTGTATAATTTAGTTAGATTATAAAGTGAAAATCTGTCCTGCTTTCTGCTTTTCTTTCAAGCCAGCAGTGAGTAAAAGGAAAACAACAGAGCCACCTAATAAGTAATAGAATCCTAAGAAGTTCTCTATTCTCTCTATCTGGGCATTACTGAAGCAAGGCAGAGCCAGAAATGCTTCCAACTGGCTGCAAGCTTAATAAGGAATGAAGACAGCCAAAAAATATTTCATCAGCAATTGCATATGGTATTGCACATCAAACGTAAATCAAAAGAAACTACAGGAGTGAGGAACACATGATTTCCAATGCCATCAGAAATCTATGCTAGGCAATAATTGGTGTAATATGCACTTTTTAATATACTATTCTATGCTACACAGGTTTTTATTAAATCCTCATCACCACAGTTTCCAAGTGCTCTTCACTAGCCAGTGATGTATGGTAGGGGTTGGTAACACATGGCCTGCATGCCATCTCCAGCCCACAATGTTTCAGGACCCTGCAGACTGCAAAGAGCATTGCTAAGTGCAGTGCAAAGTAGTGGAAGTGTGGAAGAGCTGTGGCAGCAGGATGGTCTTTTCCGTACCGCTCTCTGGGCGCTGAACATCTGTTCAGCAGGGACTGGGACAGGGGTATCAGCCTGTCTCCCACCAGCCCGGGGGGTTGTGCTAAATGACTTATGGACTCATGGAGGAACTATAGCCACAGTCAAATTGTCCAGTCTGCACTGTGGGGCAAGTTGGTCAAGGACATGCTTACACCTCTGTCCTAGTCTCTGCTGCTGAGTGTTCAGCACATAGTGAAGAACAGACCCAGAAGGCCTCTGTGGCTCCTTCACACATCTAGACGTACACAGTGCTTTGGGATTCTCCTTGAAGTCTGCACTCTTTGTACATGCACTTCGTGAAGAAGCCACTTGCTATCACATTGCTGCTGAAGCTCACCCCATAGTAAATTATAACATTTGGCCCTCCTCATGACAGAGTCATGTTAATTCAACCCTTTGTTACTGAGAGGTGGCTGATCCCTGGTGTATATGAATCATTCTTTGCCATCCTCTCCTAAAAGTGCTGTGTTTGGGTGTGTTTTGTGTACAAAATTTTGTTTGGTACATTTTGTACTTACAAATTGTATGTACACTGTGCTATGTGTTTGTTAGCAAAGGCAAACTAAGTGATTGGAGGTAGCAAGGTTTTGGATTCTTTATTTCTGTAGAAGTTCGTTCTATAGCCTGCCTAAATGAGCTTTAACCTTGCAGTGGACAGTTCCATTATGCCCAAAGAGTTTAGTTGTTGATGGTCTTCAACCAGATACAGGCTGTGGAGTGCTTAAAACATAAAGACAAAGATCCTGAATTAGACTAGCTATTCTACAGGAATACTAGAGTTGAACAGAGATCAGGTTTAACATGCTCTCAGTAGCCCAAACTGCCAAAGAGACATATAGCAGCATTCTGTAACAACTGCACTTTCCTATGGGATAATGGCTTCATTCCCAAGCATACCGCACCACGGTAGTCTAGACATAAGTGGTAAACACATGTATGATTGCAGCCACATCATTATTGGTCAAAATAGAGCAGTGTCCAGGTAACAAACTGGTAGAAAGAGTTGCACATAAGTGATGTTATGAGTGAAGCATCAGTGAAGAATATAGAAGAACACTTCTAACACAGACTGACCCATATCCCACTTGGGGATATATGCCTTCATCCAAAATCCCACTTAGCAACTGCATGCGCTTCAAGGTGCTTTTCTCTGTGAAACAGGGAAACACCCATTTCACTCACATTTAGCCCAGCTGTTTTTCGTCATGCACCTTGTCTATAATAGCACTGCCATTAATGGTGGATAAAATATGTAGTATCCCCTCCATTCTCTCATAAGCTGCATGTAGATAAGGAGTGGACTTGTACTGGACTTGGAATACTTTAAGTGTGAGGGTAACAATGGTATCTAACCTATGCCATTTCTCCAGTATGACTCAAAAATGCATACCTTGAGAAAGGACTTGAGTCACTTTAGTATAGGCATCCCCACTCTCTCAGACAAGTATTTCTGAATAAGAGAATATCCTACCCTCAATGAGGCATTGGTTGCTTTGGTCAAGAGAGAATCCATTTGTTTGTGACACTCATCAACCAGTATGGAGAAGAGTTAAAATTCAGAGGTACTGGGCTAAGACTTATTCAAGGTGCTTAGCTTGCTTCTTGAGTATGGGATTAAGTGTGGGAATATAAAAGGGCTTTTGACTGGCCTGTCCTCTATCCTAAAATAAATGTATTTTCTTTTTCATGCTCAGATTTCAAGTCCTACTTGCATTGTGGAATTTTTCAGTTACCCCAAGCAGATGAATATATCTTAACAATATTTGGTGAATTCCAAGAAAACAAAATGAATAATCTGAAAAACAAAACAAGAAAACTAATCTGAAAGCAAATCATTCCAATTGGTTTAAATTAATGCATATTTTGTTATTTGAATATTACTGCTGTTCTACTATGAATCCAAATGCTGTTGTTCTCTCATACCTCCTGTGAACAAGTGGCAATATTCATATCCAAAATACAGGTGCAGTCTTCTATCACCACAGGGTGCATTCAGATGAATGGGCACGTGCCTCTCGCCCCATCTCAAACCCCTTTAAGGCAGGGCAAGAGGCACATGCAGGAATGAAAAAGTGTTCCCCACACTGCAAGTTTGCAGTGCAGGGAGAAAATTAGACCCCTGGATATCCAGGGGCAACTGGATGCTTGGTCTTCCAGAGAGATGCTCTGACTGACAGAGCACCTCTATGGTTGGTCCCTCACTCTGGTGCTGAAACACGCAGCTGGCTAGGCCTCATGTTCCACACCAGGGCCCCGGTGCTGGCCAGTAAGGGGTTGGGGGAGCTGGAGGAGGGGGGACCATGGGAGGACCCCCACCAGCTCCGCCAGCTCCCCCAGCCCTCCTGATCCCC
>NW_017728918.1:57518705-57520924 GCF_001723895.1 Crocodylus porosus | reverse complement strand
CCTGCCATCCTCAGGGTCCCTCTGCCACCTGGCTGGGCCAGGCTCCTGGCAGCAGGACTTGGTGTGGCACATGGGGACTGTGCACTGCACCCACCAAGTTCTACCAGGTTCTGCAGACGATCCCCAGGGCCGGCAGGACATGGCTGGGTCTGGCACATGGTCCCTGCGTGATGCACTGCGTCCTGCCACCATGGCTCAGAGCATCCCACTCCTGCTGCTGCTGCTAAAGGTAAGTTATGGGCCATGGCTGTAGGGGTTGGGGTGGGCTGGGCCCCTCCAGAGTGCCTGGGACCCTCCAGGAGGGAGCTGGGTCCCAGGGCAGGGGGGCTGAGACTCTCCAGGGTGCCTGGTACCCTGGGTGAGGGGGCTGGGGCCCTGCAGGGGGGAGCTGGGACTCTGGGCACGGGGGGCTGCACCCTGTGGGAGCCAGGGGACCTACCCCTCCTGAGCAGCCCTTCCACAAGGTCCCCCAAACCCACAGTCCCCCCAGCAATCACCCCACACACCAACCCACATCCCTTCACACACCCACCCATGTTCCCCCACACCCCTCCCACCCCCTTCCTGCAAACACCACATCCCACCATCACACACCCATCATGTGTGAAAAAAAACAGAAGTACATAGCACTCATATAGGTATTTAGAATTTATTTTATCATGATGATAGAGACACTGGTGGGCTTCCACATTGCTTTAACATTGTAAATATACAAATAAAGCACTGCCCAACAGGGGTGTGTGTGTGTGTGTGTGTGTGTGTGTGGTGTTCATTCTTTTGTTTTAATTGTGGAAAAACATGGATTGTGGGTTTTTTTAAAAAACGGATTTGGGATGCTGCTGCAGCAGTCCAGCTGGCACAAGGGGTAGTGTCCCCAGGTACCAAGTGGCTGGGCCCCAGAAGCTCCTGAGAGCGAGTAGCCCTGAGCTGCTTGCCAGGGCATCTTTTTGCATGTATGGCACCAGGGCAGGGCAGCTTTTTATACTGCTGGGGACAGCACAGGTGCTGGCCCCAGGGTCTAGCTCCCCACTGGCTGCAGATCTGGGAGGTGCTAGGCAGGGTTATTTTGCCCCAAGTAGGACAATTTGCTCCACACCAAAGTGCATGTCTAAGCACATGCACCAAGGCAAAAAGCCCTGGCTCAAATTTGCTGTGCTTCCATTTGAGCTGCTGCAAGCTCACGTGCTTACATGTGTGGACACACCCTAAGAATCTGCCTGAGACTTGAATAGGATTTGAATCAAGGCCCACAAAGTAGCCCCACTACCTCAGGTAACTTACAGTTTAGATTTTTAAGACTTCAGTGAGACTACTTATTTAGGATTTACAGGGTTGGACATTGATGTGCGTTTCCCTTCACAATTCTCAAAACAGATTTTCAAGAATACAGGAAAGTTATATATATTAGATTTATTCCTCTCATTTGGTTTGTTTCATTCTATCAAAAAGGTTTTATCATACACTTTTGCATATTCCTTAGTAATATGTTTTATAATTCTTTGTGTAACAAAGTTGAAGAAGTGGAAATCTAAATGTTCAATATTCCTCAATCAATATATTTTAATCCTAAATAAGGAATTGTGTTTCAAAACATCTCTCTCTAAACTTACCACAACATTTTTTTTGATCATGACCTCCAAGCCAAGACCCTGGTGCTGCAAACACTTATTTAAGTAACCACTTTATTACCTATTATAGCGACTACTGGTTTAGTCAAGTTGACCAAGCTGTGAGTATTAGGATCAACTAAGTTGGTCAGGGGATGGGGATCCACAGGAGAGGGAAAAAACTCAACGAGGTGTAGGACCTGCCCAGGTAGCAGCTCAGGTAAATACCAAGGGACCAGTTGTCTCTCAGGTAGGAGGAGTGCCCAGGGCTCCCATGGAGGTATTAAGATGTCACTTCACTAATGCAAGAAGCATGGGGAACAAGCAGGAGAAGCTTGCTTTCCTGCTTGCAAGTAGTAAAATAGACCTGGTTGGACTAGTGGAGGTATGGTGGGATGAAACATTTGACTGCGCATTAGGCATAGAGGGCTATAGGTTGTTTAGAAGAGATAGGAAGGAGAAAAAAGGTGGGGGGGCTTGCATTCTATGTTAGGGAACAGTATACCAGTTCTACCTTCCAAATGCGACCAGAGGAAGGCTTAACTGAGACCCTGTGGGTCAAACTTCAAGGAGGGCAGGGGGAGAGGGATCTGGTGGTAGGGGTTTACTACA
>NW_017728918.1:57497046-57517132 GCF_001723895.1 Crocodylus porosus | reverse complement strand
TGCGATGAAGCAATAGGCAGAGCCAACCACACCCTGTTGTGCATCAACAGGGGCATCACTAACAGGTCCAGAGAGGTCTTGCTCGCCCTCTATGTGGCGCTGGTCAGTCCGCAGCTGGAGTACTGTGTCCAGTTCTGGGCACTGCACTTCAAGAGGGATGTGGGAAACCTGGAAAGGGTCCAGAGGAGGGCCAGTCGTATGGTTGGGGGCCTCTGTGACCAGCCCTATGACGAGAGGCTGAGGGACCTGAATCTCTTCAGTCTCCATAAGAGGAGACTGAGGGGGGATCTTGTGGCTGCCTACAACCTTATCAGGGGCCAGCAGCAGGGACTCGGGGAAAGTCTGTTCACCAGGGCCCCCCTTGGAGTCACCACAAACAATGACCACAAGCTGAGGGAGGACAGGTTTAGGTTAGATCTATTTCACTGTAAGGGGTGGCCAGAGCCTGGAATGGGCTTCCCAGAGAGGTGGTACTCTCCCCTACCCTGGAAATCTTCAAGAGGAGACTGGATAGGTACCTGGCTGGGGTCTTATGACCCCTCCCACCCCCAGTGTCATTCCTACCCATGGCAGGGGGTCGGACTCGATGATCTGTCAAGGTCCTTTCCAACTCATTGATTCTATGATTCCAGTACAATATATAAGACAGGGGTGCACATTTGCATCTTATTATATATCGTTATACATGTTTACTTCACTTATCTTGTGTACTTTCTTTTAGTATAAAAAGTAGAAAGTAAGACTAAGCAGAATCAACTATTTTTTATTACAAACCTTAATATTTGTTTTGAACAAAAGTTATTTTAGAATTATGCAGACATAACGTGAGAAACAAAGCATTTACTGTGTTTGTTGATAATATAAGCATTTACTATGTTCATCGGTACTTGATAACTATTTACTGCATTTAAAATATTTTCTACTACATTTAAGGTTAGTTGCAAAGATCCTAATAACTTGACATTTAAAAGCCTACGTTAGAATTGTATTGCATAAATTCATAATACATTTAACAACTGCTTCTTAGAATTAGGATAACTTCAGTTTATAAAATAGTATCACTTCTACCCAATATCTTAAGAACCAACCATTATTAAATGCATTTTTTTCTGGCACATAAGCAGCAACTGCTTTTTAACTGGTGGAAAAGTGGCTTCATTCCCATTTCTAATTTCAGAGTGGAACTGATTATGACTGGGTTATGAACTAGTATCCTACAGAGTGCCAGCAAAAACATAAATAGGAAAAAAAATTATATAAAGAACTTTACAATAATATTTTTAAATATAAATCAGTTAACATTCTGCTGTTATGCTAGAATGCTGACAACACTACAAACGAAAAAGGGATGCAGAACTAAACTGTGTTGCACATTTACAATTGATGCAGATTTGGCATTTACTTTAGCTTTTTCAGACTTTGTTCATCCTTCAAGCAATCATTAATATTTCATAACCTTTTTCTTAATCAAAAATGGATGCTCTCTCATGGCTTTCCTTACTTTATTACTCCAAAAGGGATTTTTAAAATGCCCAGACTCCTTGAGAAAATAAGGAAAATATATGCAGAATTAAGAAGCACGCTTAGTATTTGCTCTCAGGTGCAATGAAACTGCATGCTTGTTTTTCCATTGAATTGTATCTGTTACCCAGAGCTATAGATCTCTGCTTGTTCCAAGAGCAGAACACAGAACATGCAGTGCCAATTCAAACTTGCACAAAGCTCTTTCCCAGTAATCTCAGCTCCATCCCTATTGAAGCACCTTTCTTATGAAGAAACAGTATTTCAGTTTTTATACAAATTCTGTTCTTAGCCTGCATGCTTAACTTGTTACCAGTGATGTCAATTAGTGACAGGTAGATAGATGGTTTTAAATAATGTGATGGTAGAAACATCTGTCCAAAAGAAGTTAGGCAGAAGCCATCCGACTCATTCTACCCAGACAATTGTACCCCATAAGATTTTTTTTTAGTCTAATCCATAAAGTAACTGCAAAGTGCAAAATTATCATGCAGTGGCCATCCAGTGCCTGTACCCACATCATCCAGTAGAGATTGGGGTATGATCTAGCAACACTTTTAGTGCCTGTATAACTGAGTATGTGGATACTCCCCCTAAAGTCAAACAGAATTATTCATTAAATTGGCATAGTTCAAATCATATAGATTTTGTGTGTCATGAGTGTACAAATGTATTTTTGTAATATTGATTGGTTTTGTGCATGTTACCTGCATTTCTGAAATGGTGATAGTGGTATTTTACATCCAATAGTTCTGGAACGTAAAAGAACTGCAAGAGTTGCATTTTGCAATGGCAAAATGGAAATTATTCCTATATTAAACTTGCAGAGTAGCGAGAGTAAATTAGAAGATAAAGAAACAAACAACAGAAATCATTTTCCTGTAAGCCATTAATTCAACTCTAAAATGATTTCTCTGCCTCCAGTATACCATAATAAAGAAAACAATGATCATTTACCAGAATTTCTAGAACCTTGCTCTTAATCTCATTGAAGATGTTAACTTATGTTTTTCTTTATACAAAGTCTACGTTGAATAACTTTGTATAAAGCCTACCCAATTCACAAATATTAATTCTACAAAGAATTGATAGATGGAAAGTCCACATTTTTGACTGAGGAAAACTTTATTAACCTCCTGCCCCTCCCCCGCAAAAAACAAAAACAAACCAAAACCCCACAAACAAACCAAAAAACCAAAACTGGCTTTTAGAGACAAAGGAATAACAAAACAAGGAAGCTTATAATTTTATTATGCCAGGAACCTAATATGTAGGAGGTGGGGGGAAAGGATGACAACGACAACTTACAACTGATCTTTTTTTTTTCTTTGGTATTACTGTAAAAACAGAAGGCCAAGCTAGGAAACACCTGATCATATATTTTACCACACACACTGCGGTATTTTTCTAGTCTAATTTTAAATGTTTTACATGAAGGGACTTTTACCAGCTCCCTTATGAACAAGAGCACTTGTAGTCAGAACTTTGTGGGCACATAGGCCCTATTCCTGTGGCTCATCCATTATTCTATCATTCAGGCCTCACCCAATAGGGGCCATAGATTGCACTACTCTGCATATTTGGCTGCTTCTCTATGTTTGCTCATGCCCTGCAGCCCAGCAAGCATCCAAGCTTATTTGGAAAATTTTCCTTGGATAACACTTGTAGATGTAGGCAACTATGCACAAAGTAATATCATGACCTAACATCAACACCTCTGCAAACTGGTACAAAAAGAGGAGATGATTCCTCATCTTTTTCCTTCTGCACCACTACCTCCATTTACTGCAGTTGACCAAAATGAAATTGGGGAGGGCTGTTTCCTATGCAGTAAACCTTTTCTACTAGAAACTTTCTCTCTTTTTATGGAACCTTTAAATGAGATCTGGATTCTGGAATGAGTTCTGGCAAGTTTATTCTAAAATAGTATGATTTGCAGTTTCTTTTTTGTATAAGCCAAATTCTATGGGGCAGAACACTCTTCTTTGTAAAGTATTATGCACATTTAAAGTGCAAGAGAAACCTCATCACCTTTTCCATCTCTACGGAATTCGCTACAGTGAATTTTGAAAAGTGCCACACACTCTCATGTAACCATTGCCATGACCAGTGGTAAGATGCCTCTGTGTGCACGTATGGTTAGAACATTATTAGATTTTTCCAACATCATTTCATAAGAACTGCAATTTACTGGTTCAGATTGTAGGTCCACCTTGCCTAGTATCCTGTCTCACACTGTGACACAGTAGATGCTGAAAGGGAAAGTGAACTGGATATGAAGATGGGGTATTTTCCCCACTGTGGCATGCACTTTACTACTAGTAGACAAATTTACTGCACAGTAAAGCATCACGTAAATGCGCACCATTCGGACTGGTGTAGAGTAATTTACAGCACTGCTGGATAGTCCTGGAATCCACACATACTATCAGCAGAGTAAATTACTGAGCTTAAACACACACATAAATACTGATGTTGGGATTAGTTTACTCTCGTACAATTATTCACTTGCATTGATTGCACATGTAGATGCACCATTTCTCCCCTACTAGTAGCCTCCACCATTTAAGGTGTAGGAAGTTCTAATTCAAAGACAACATCCCTAAATCCCATGCTCAATTGCTACTAATGCCCCTTTTCTCCAAGAACTTATACAATCCCTTTTTGAATTTGTTTATGGTGTCTTTTATAACATCTGGTGGCAATGAGTTCCATTCTCCAATTACAAACTGTGTGAAAAAGAACTCTGTTTGGTTAGTTTTAAACTTACTACCTACCAGCTTCATTTTTGTGACCCCTAGTTCTTATATTGTAAAAGACAGTAAATAATAAATCCCTATCGACTCTGTCTTCATTATTTAGTATTTTGTAAACCCTATTCATGTCCACCCTCAAGCATCTCTTCTAAATTGAATAGGCCTAGCCTCTTCAGTCTCTCCTTATTGGAAGCCTCTTCATACTACTAAGTTATCCTTGCTGCCTTTCTCTATACCTTCTCTAGTTCATCTGTATGCTTTTTGAAGTCTGGAGACCACACCTGGGCACAGTATTCAAGATGCTGTGGATTTATAAAGGGGCATTATGATACATTTCATTTAGTTCATGATTCCCTTCTTAATGATCATTAATATTTTGTTTGCCTTTTTGATGGCTACTGAGCACCGAGGCAATGTTTTTAGCTAACTATCTACAATGACTCCCAAATCTCTTTCCTGCATAGTAACAGTTAACAGAACCTATCATGCTGTAGGTATAGTTTGGGTTATTTTTGGCCAGGTGCATCATCTTACACTAACCTACATTGAATTTAATCTGCCATTTAGGGGCACATCCATACATGCAGGCACATGCACTTGCAGCAGCTCAAATAACAATGGCACAAGTCTCCAGCACCAATTTGTGCCTAAGCACGTGCACCTGAACATGAACTTTGGTGCGAGGCAAATTGTGCTACTTGTGGGGCAAACTGATACTGCCCAGCTCGTCCCGGATCTTCAGCCAGGGGGGGTTACAGACTGGGGTGCTAGCCCCAACAGTATAAAAAGCTGTCCTGGAGAGCAGCTTAGGGAGCTTCTGAGGTCCAGCCAGTTAGTATTGTGGGGACACTAGCCCTTTGTACCAGCTAGATACTGAAGCAGCCCTAACCTAGAATGGCCCCTGTATCCTCCACCCACTGCAGCAGTCTGGCAGTGGGGGCTGCTGCCTGGATGTGACCTGCTGCCACCTGTGACAACATCTATCCCCTTGGACCTGAGGCCCCATGGCTGCATGCCTGCCAGACCCAGATGGGCACTGCACAGCTACCTGGGCTGTGGTATGGGCACTGCAGCAGAGCCTCCAGGCCAGCTTCCAGTGGGCTGTGGCTGCACAGTTGGCCTCTGTCCAGCACTGCTGTCAAGTTTTCTTGTGCCCCCACCCTGCCATCTAGGCAGCTATCACCCAGAAGACAGGCATCTTGCAGTGGCCACCTTTGAACCATCAAAGCATGTCCTCCTGGCCCCAAATGGCCAGCCACCTTTCAGCTGGGTCCCCAGTGCTGGCCCTGGCCAGGCTCCTCTTCCCAGGTTGCCATTTGCCTCACCAGCAGGGATCCTGGTGTTCCCTGTTTAAAAATTGAAAATTCTCTGATAAAAAAAATCCAAATCCTTTCATTAAGATGCCCCAAATCCATGTTCTCCTGCGATTAGAATGAAACGCCACTATCTATGGAGAAATCAGTTGGGCAATGTTTTATGTATTTACAGTATTAAAGCAATTTGGAACCCTACCAGTGCCTCTGTCATCATAATAAAAAACATTCTAAATATCTATATATTTTGGCATTTGTTTTTGGTTTATCACATAAAAATCAGAGCTGCTCCTGCTCCCTACTCATGAGGATGTGGGGCGCTGAGCAGTACTGGGATGCCAGTGCCTTGCCCCTACCTATGCCCTGGCCCCTCACTCCCAACCCACAGTCCACCAGTGCCTCTCACTTTTGACCCACAGCCCCTGTCTGCCCCCACTAGGTCCCTCCTGGCAGCAGCTCCATCCCAGCACCAGAACATGAGACCAGCTGCAACTGTCCCATCCGTTGCTTTGTGGCTTTGAGCAGTGCCGGCCCTTGCTGTTCTGCTCTCTGCACTTGCACCCACGTGCCAGTGATCTCCATACCTTTCCTGAGAGGCCTTGACTGGGGTTCAGGGACTGGTATGGGCAAGACACTTCCATTCCAGGCTGGCCTCTCCCCGCACATGCTGCTGTAGGGGGGCAGTGGGAATCTAAGCCCAGCTCTGACAGCCTCTCCTACCCAGAATACACCCTTATCCCCAACTGCCATCTCTCTCTCGCATGCACACCCCTGATGCCACCTCCACCCCTACCCCCAGCCCATCACACTCCCCAAGGGGTTCATGGACCCAGGAGCCCCCCAGGCTGCGGCCAAGTGTCCCAGCACCAGTGTGAGCATGGGACAGGGCTGCTATGTGGCAGTTGCCCCTCCAGCTGTGGCTGCTGCCAGCAGGTCCCATCCTGTTTGGTAGCTGGGCATCCAGGGTGCAAGTGGGGCTTGTGGAAGCAGTGTGGGGGGAACTATGTGGGAGGGTGGTCCCCCCCCCCCACACACAGAGCCCTCCTGCAGCAGCATAGACCACTGGGGCTCTCATGGCCTGTTCCTGGCAGACACTGTGGTGGTGCACGATGATTCCCGAGCCCATGGGCTGCAAATGGCTCACAGCACTGGCCCAGTCCACTGATGTATGCCCTTGGGCAGAGCTGGGCTGGCTCTTGCTGCCACCCGGGGCTGCCAGCACTGGACGCAGGAGTCATGCACCAGCAGGCTGGCCCAGGTCCTGCCTCCAATGTACCCCACGTGCTATCAAGCCTGGCTGGCTCTGGGTGGCAGCAAGAGCTGCCCTGGTTCTGCTTGACAGCACATACCAGCAGGCTGGGCTGGCACCATACACAGCCCCTGGGTCTCAGGCACCGGTACACATGCCAGGGTCTCTGTCAGGAGTGTGCCACAAGAGCCCCAACAGCCTGCTGCTGCTGCTGCTGCTGTGGGGGGAGGGGGGACCCATCCCTCCCACAGTGCCCTCCACCCCCACACAGTTCCCATTACTCCTACATACCTGCTTATTGACAGAGCCCAAGTCTGACCCACTGTTGCAGCCTTACCCCACCTCTATTTGGCCCAGCAAGCTGAAGCAGCGTGCTGGAGCAGCAGGGATATGCAGCAGGCAAGGAGGTGCTCTGGCTGTGTGCTAGAGCATCTCTCTGGAGGACCCAGCCTCTGGTTGCCTTGGGGCATGCTCCTGGAGCACGCCCTGTGCTACTTTTTCCCCCAGTATATTTTTTTGATACTACAGTTTCCCAGTATCAAATTTAGAGTCCACGCTGAGAACATATTTTGTTCCTAGCATGCCTCCTGCGGCATCTCAAATGGCTTTGAGATGCTGCAACAGGAATGTGCTCACTTATTTGGACATGACCTAGTTGTTCATTCACTCAGTTGTGCCAGTTCCTTCTGTAGTTCCTCACAATATGCCTTGGTCTTTACCAGTTTAAATGATTTTGTGTCATTTGCTAATTTGGTCACTTTGCTACTCACCCCTTTTCCAGATTATTTATTAATATGTTAAACAGCACTGGTTCTAACAGAGATCCCTGGAGGACCCCACTGTTTACTTCTTCTCATCCCAAAAACTGCCTATTTATATTCAGTCTTTGCTTTGTATCTAGGAACCAGTTCCTAATCCATGAGAGGACATTCCTTGTAATCTCATAACTATCTTTGTTAAAAGCCTCTGATGGGGGACCTTGGCAAAAGGTTTTTTGGAAGTCCAGATATAAATAAAAAATACCTTATATTTACATTAGATTGGCTAGTGTGATAAAATATGGGTTTATATTTGCTTGTAACAAGCAAACAAACTGTCTACTGTCATCACTAATAAGTTCTTTACAAATGAAAGTATCACTACGTGTTTTTCCGATAATTCAAGGTAATAAAGGTGCTCAAGTTCCCACTGAATTTCAAGGAGTTGCTTCCCTAGCTACTTTGAAAATCCCAGCCACCATCTGGATGTAGTAATACTGAGAAACATGAGAGCCAATACCTAAGCACTCACTTATAATTTTTTTTTAAACAAGCAGGGAGGCCACTTTCTCTAGAGCAAATATGTGACATGATGTAGTCTTAAAACAGTTGGAGAAAGGCTAGAAGTCGGCTAAGCCTAGTGGCATTTCTATGTCTAGGATGCAGAACAGAATCTGGCAAGGACTTGGACCCATAGCAGGCAAAGTAGAATTTTGGTCTTAGTGCATCTTCTGCATTTAGAACTCTGAACTGTGCTTTTAAATATGTTTGGATCTGGTTAATTTGCTTAGTACTGCTTTGTATTACAAACTTCCTGCATTTAGAGTTTTCACAATCATGATGACCTTCAGAGAAAAGAAAGCATGTCACAAAACTTGCTCTTTCATGCCCTGGATCAACAAGCAAACAGGCAATAATGGAGTTTGACACTATTTTGCATAATAACTCTTTTAATTCAGACACAGAGATCTGAAATGTTACACTACACCAAAGAATATTTCTAATTCATAATAGACATTTTCTTTTTATTATGCTTTGATTATTTACCAAACAAAACAAAAATCTTTTACATCTTTATAGTGTATCACTTTGAGAAAAGTACTGGTCTGCATGGAAGAATGACGTTCACCATTACTTATGGGTATTGAGACACTGGGATTACTTAGAGGAAGTAGATGATTTCAGGTCAGCAAGCCAAATGGAATGCACCCTAGAGTGCTGAAAGAATTGGCTAAGGTAGTTTCACAGCCATTAGCAATCTCCTTTATAAACTCATGGAGGTTGGATGATGTTCTGAAAGACTGGAAAAGGGCAAATATAGTACCTATCTTTAAGAAAAGAAAAGAGGCTATAGGAAATTACAGACCAGTTGGCCTGACCTTGATACCTGGAAAGATTATTGAGCAGGTCCTCAAGGAACACTTAGCAAATGTGCACATGACATCATGTTGAGTGAAATTACAGAAACTGTAATTTCTGCAGGGCTAGGATCTAGAAGGATAAGGATACACTGGAAAAACAGTTCACAATCAATCAGATGAGATTCAACAAGGACAAGCACAAAGTCTTGTATGTTGGACAGACTAACCACATTCATAAATATAAATTGGGGAACGGCTGGCTAGACTGCAGTACTGCAGAAAAGGAATTGGGATTTACAGTGGGCCATAAGATGAATGAGCCATCAGTATGCTCTTGTTGGCAAAAAATCCAACAGCATACTGGGTTATATTAGCAGGAGGATCAGTTGCAAAACGAGGGAAGCAATTCTTTGACTCAGTACTCCAAGTGTAGCCTCACCAATTCTGAACAAGGTCAAGTTTTGGGTCCCAGACATGTGGGATGTGGATAGATTGCAAAGAGGCCAGCAGAGGGCAACAAAAAGTATTAAAGGTCTGGGAAGCAAGATTGAGGAAAAGAGGAGAGAACTAGGGTTATTTAGTCCATGGAAGAGAAGTCTGAGAGGTGATTTGATATCAGTCTTCAAATAGCTGAAACAAAATTAGACAGAGGATGGAATACCTGTCTAGGTGTAACAGATTCAAGCAGTGGAGAGGAAGTTCAAGTTGGAAATAAGGAAGAACTTTGACAATGAGCGTGCCCTAGGATTGGAATGGGCTACCTAATAGGGCTATGTGAAACAGCACCATTCCGCTTTGACAGAACAGTATTTCATTTTGAGTTTCATCTTGTTTCGTTTCAAAAGCACCGTTCTATTTTGTTATGTCAAAACTGTTTCACTGCTGTTTTGACGTTTCGCTCATAGGATATAATGGGGAATCATGAAAGTGCCTCAAACTTTGTCATTTCTTGCCCGATTCAGATGAGACTTGCAGAGACAATAGCCCTTTCAGAGGGCATGAAGCTTGCCATGTTTCATGGAGATAGGTGCAGACGTTTCTGGGAAACTGCACCTCAAGGTCTTAACAAGCAAAACTGCTGTCATTTGCTGGCAGCAGTAGCCTCTTGTCATCCAGAAGGCAGATTGGGGGCCTGTGCCCCCAGGAGGAGTCTGGCACAGCCCCCACAGCCCTCCTCGGGGTGCAGGCAGGCCCCTGATCTGCCTGTCAGATGACAGGAGGCTACTGCTACCACGTGGGACCGGAGCTGGGCGCAGCCCATGCCAAGCGCTGAGAAGATTGGTGCTGCTGCTGGTCATCTAGCACACAAATCTAAGGGCCCGCACACCCAGGAGGGCTGGGGGCTATGCCAGAATCCTCCTGGAGGCACAGCCTCCAGATCTTTACCACAAAGGAGTCTGCTGCTGCCAGCTAGGACCAGCGCTGAAACCAAGTAAACCCAGCTTCAAAACTTGAAACATTCTGAGTGCCCTTGTTTCATTTTGAAGCTGTTTTGAAGGCTTTTGTTTCATTTCGATTTCACTGTTTCGAGCTCGAAACAGTTTTGAAATGAAGCACTGTGCGAAATTTCACTGGGTGTTACTACCTAGAGAAATTCTGGAATCTCATTGTTGGAAATTTTCAAGAGAAGGATGGATAGGTGTTTGGATGGAATCATTTAATTAGGGACAATCCCGGGCTTGAGCAGGGGGCTGGGCTACATGACCTTGTGAGGTCCTGTCCAGTCCTACTTTCCTCCAATCCTTTTTATCTGCATAAAATCCCAGATGCTTAATTTTGTATCTCTATTCCTGTATAGCCCACATCCCTAAGTAAGCCATACAGCTTGTTTTAGGGAAGGCAGAATGAGAAGAGACAGAAATTTTTCCACAGTTATGACCTCAAAGAAAGGGTCCATAGCCTAAACTTCTGAAGATACCCTCCCCTTCCACTCACACAAAATCTTTAAACATTTAACAGTTGAATTGTCAGTAGCTCTTAACTATTCAGCCAAAAACTGGAAATGTAGCTACTACTAAGGACTGGGCAGATAAAGTACTTTAGAAAGAGCTGAAAACTTCCAGCTAAGTTGTGAAATAAGAGACACCATGAGTAGGTAACAAACAGGTAAATTGCTGAAGCTTGATTAGTGGAACATCAAGATCATAAAAATGGGAGAGGGTCAATTAATATCTGTGGAGTGAAGAGCAATTAGTAGAAATCATGAAGATTACACTAACTCATGAATACAATACAACACAACTCCATCAGCTCTTCCTGAAAAGAAATTCCCCTGCTGCCATCAGGGATTGGTTTTAAATTATGGGAGGAGCAGGAATAGAAAGGATGGTGTGATGATACCACTGCATCTCCTCTAGATCTGCCCTGCTGGGCTCTGCCTATTAGGGGTACACCAATAAAGATTTTCTTGGCTGATACCAACAGCTGATTATTAGCCAGCTATCTGCTGATACCGATTCAATAACCAAATTTACAGGAATGTAGCCTGGCAGCATGGAGAGCAGCCTCCTGCTGGTAAATCTGGGGGGGAAGGACAGATTGAAGCCCCTACAGTGGAGGCAGAGAGTGGGAGAGGGGCAGTGGTTGGCCAGCCAAGGCTGTGAATGCAACCCCAGGGTGGGGCATGGCAGCTCGTCCAGCTGGCATGGGAAGGGTGGTAGCTCCCCACCACTGTGCACACCCCCATGGAAGGCATGGGGGGGCATGTGCCCCCCCAGATTCATGTATGGGGCGAGGTGGGCTGTGCAATGCAGGCTCAGGGCCAGGGGCTGTTCCAGCCTCTTTCCAGCAGGTGCGGCTGGGCCAGATGGGGTAGCTACAGCCCACCCTGTAGCCACTCCCCCAGCACCGCCGCTATTTGCCCTGCCCCCACCTACCCCAAGTCTAATCCTGGTCTGGAAAGGGCACAAGAGGCAGTTGCTTGCATTCCTGCTGCAGACCAGGAAGGGAGTGGAGGAGTGGCCACCCACAGCCCTTGTCAGTTCCTCTCACCAGAATCTCTGGTGCGAGTTCAGGTGGAAGCTTTGCTATGCTGCTACATCTCAGTGCCCAGGTTGAGCAGAGGAGCAACAGCTGCTTGTTCCCTACCCACTCTTCACACTAGGGTCTGAGGAACAGGCAGGAAGCTTTGTCCCATTGCTCCAGAGACCCTGGGAACAGAAGCACTGGAGAAGCCATTGCCCCCCACACTTCCCCTAGACCAGGATGACCCTAGTCTGAGGAAGATAAAAAAAGCTGGGGAGAAGGGACAGAAAATTTCCACTGCTAGGAATGAATACTTGTTCATGGATATAGTCAAATAATCTCTTCTCTGCAATTTCTTCAAGCTACCATTAGTATGAAAGTAATAACCTATAGCAGCTATTTCTAGGGGTCTGCTGCTAGCTTCTGAAAGGTTTGTATACTGTGTATTACTCCGCAGCTGGATGTTACTGGTTGTGAGGATAAGACGTAAGAATACATACCTTAGTAACAGAATAGAGCCCTTAGTAACTACAAAAACAAGTCTTTTCTGGTTAGTGTGCAGTGTAAGCTTTGTTGTACACTGCAGTCAGCCAACCAGCATGGAAGATTATTAACTACACACACATAGGGTACTATAATTTGATCCTTAGCTCCCTTGCAGAGAAAGAATGACTAATCACTGAAATGCAAATTCAAAATACTGACAAAAACATGGAGGACCAAGTCCAGAGAGGGGCTAAGCACTCACTGAACAACTGCAACTGACATGAACTCACTTGAAGAGTTCAGGTGTTAATGATGTCCCAGAACCTGTCCCAGAACACACCAACTTCCTAAATTAACAATTTCCCCTCTGAGGAACAGAAACAGTATGAGATGGGATATTTCAGCTTGGGTCTGAATCTGCTGGTTAAGAGCACTATTCATCATGTAATACCAATAGCTTTAGCGTCTCTCTCATTTAGGGCCTTGTTGCATGGTGATTTTAGGCAGCTTCTGAAGCTCTTAACCCCTGGATAGCCTGCATATTAACACCTTTATCTTAAAGCACTGATTATTCAGTTTAAAATTATGTCACTCCAGGACAGGAATCTCTCTAATCTGCATAATTTTGCTCCTGTTCCATTAAGATGTGGCACTCCTCAGTTATTTCCTCCCAAATTGAAGTCTTCCAGTATACCGAGATGCAATGCCCCTCCTGAGTCTCAGTGCATGGGGATGCTGGAGCAGAGTGGGCCCAGACACAGTGCCTCTGCCCCACTGCTCCTGAAAGCAAAGTGAGTGCCAAAGCACTAGAGCTTGCCCAATCTGCCCAGCAGGAGCAGCGAGCCAGTCCAGATGGTGGCAGGAAGAATTGTGGCTGCTGGGTGCTCCAGGGCTCCAGTACTTTCTCTGCCTGACAGAATCAGCAAGCTGGTCCATGTGGTCCAAAGCTTGTGCCAGGACTGTGGCACAAGCTTTGCCCAGTGGCAGCAGCAAGCCAATCCAAGCAGCAGCAGGAGGCACCATGGCTGCTGGGTGCTCCAGGGCTTCGTTCCAGGGAATTCACTCTACCCAGAGGGAGCAGCAAGCCAGTCCTGCCCCTGGTCACCAAGCCTCTAACCTGTGCAGGTGAAGAACAGTCAGCGAAGGTTTTTCACCTTAAGGTGCTACTGATCTACTAAGCCAATTCACATTCACTTCACCCAACTTTGCCCAGGGTGAGAAAGGAACTGGCCATGCTTTTGGAAATGAGAGGAGGAAAAGGGCAACAATATTATGAGAATGGAGCTCTCTGGGGACGTAATAAAGTTCTGCTTCCAGGAAAAGCTACATTATCAAGAGTCATATACTTTATATGGAAAAGGTTTGGTTTCATACTTTTCAATTTGAAAAAAAAGGGTTTAAAAATTGTGTAAATATTAGTGAAAGATTCTAGTCATCTCATTCACATGTTTTTTTTCATTTATAAATTTAAGCTAATTATATTAGAGAAATGTTAAATGGTCAAAGTTGAACTCAAGTTGGCCCAAAATGCATCACACAGCATTAAGTGAGAAGAAGACAAGAAATATGATGCTATGACAAGGTTTGTGCCTGTTATATGGGTGGACTAGTCACCCATAGTTTTCTATCCATTGGAATGGGTTCATTGGCTCATACTTAATATTATTGGAATCCAGTTTTGGCAACACAGTAGAGGAATTAAATTTATGTCTACACAAGGTACTGCTTCAACTGGTTCATAATACCCCACACAAGTACACGCATCATGCTTATTACTTGATTGTGGGTGGTGTGAAAGGAAGGGAACAAAGTAGGAGGAATGAGAGGCAAGGTTAGAAAAAAAAAGAAAAGAAAAACATTAAAGATTCAAAAGAAATACAGCTAACAAATGTCAGTTATATGAGTGTGTATGTGTGTGTATGTGTGTGTGTTTCAACAAATGTTATTTTTATAAATTTTAATGGAAAGATTTCCACCCCTTTAAAAATAAACTAAAAATACCACAGACATTTCCTGAAGTTCCAGCTGTCAGCTGTATGCTTACAGTTCTTATGCCTGCAGTATTATTTCATTTTATTCCTTTAAAGATATCATTCTTGGTATTTAGCAGAGTTTTAGAGAGTTCTTTTTACTGCCATGGACATATTTAACTGGACGCTCCAGGTTTGTTTTCATTAAATGGAAAAGTCTATTTAATAAGGGATTATATTTTATGCTGCATATAACTAATATATATTTTAAATAATATAGGGATTTTTGTAATGACCATTCAGATACAAACAACTTTAATGAGAAAAAAGAACACCCCACCAATTGGAAGATTAGAGATTTATTCCCTCCCCTAATATCAAAATACATTTTTTTCTTTTTTCAAAAGAAAGAAGAGAAGAAAAAGGAGAGATATGAAATATAAAAACCCATCTCATTTCAAATCCATTATTTTCACCCTTATAAACTATAGCATCCAAATTCATAACAAATTCTAACTAAAGAGCCGGATCCTGGGTTCAATGGCAGTAAGATAGGATGCCAAACAAGATATCCAAATTTAAGAGAGCTCTCTGCATCTCACCCACTCGTGTGGGGCTGTCTTCACAAACACTGGTGGGAAATGTACCCAGCTCTTCCCAACCAGAGGTCCAGTTGCTTAAGTGCCTGGATTTTAAAAACAAGGAAAAATGAAAATGATAGAAAACCGCAAACAATTCTGGTGTCTGCTAAACTCCCCACCTCTCTCTAGAGAATCTGCATGGCATAATTTTAACAACTTATGTTCTTCAACTGTCTAGTTTTTCCTATAGGCAAATGTAAAAGATTTTTAATACATGTAATTTTATGTTCCAAAAAAATTTAATATATTTCTACTGTAATTACTAGAAATAATGTGTGTGGGGGTGAGGAGGGCGGGTAGGTAGGAGAGAACCTATATTCCAAATTTCTGCATGCAGTGCTCCCACGTGTAACTTGATTATTACCCAGGAGGAATTTAGCCCATTACTTGCACAAAAATTAACTAACAGAGTTTAGAGCAGTTACCAACACATTCAATAAACCCTTAATCCTAAACGATAAGACAAAATGTGAGATCATATTATTCAGCTCTATACTATTTTATATTATTCAGGCATTTAGTTAAATAAATTGTCTTCCATTATTAGGCAAAGGATTTGAATTCAGTCATTAACAACTAGAAATTATCATCTTACATTTGCTCTGTGGCTGTTGGGATATAAACTGACACTTTCAGTCTTGTTTCTGACTGACATAATAGAAGCTAACATAATTGTCAGCAATCAGCACTTTGGGGCAACCTAACATGCAGGACATAGTTTAGAGGCTACAGAAACAGGACCATGAGCTCATCTCTAGCAGAAATGTCCTTGGTCAGAGCTGAAGAGAATGCTACTACAGAAACATATGTAAGTTTACAATAATGCCTATTTTATGCACTTGATCTGTGGTTACACAAGTCACTCTATTTTTCAGGCATGTTCATATGGTGCATTTCATATGCACCAAATTCATGATAAAGAGAGATGGAGAAAGTACCTTAACATAATACTTTACATAAAAAATGGGTATGTAGGCAAATACATTAGTTTCTCTAGTTCAAAACAAGAAAATCATTACCATTATGTTCATAACAACAATAAAAAATATAGTAGAGAATGAACAACTAAACAACTGTTTCTCCTCAAAAAGCATTTCAGACAGCAAAGTATATAAATTGTATTTCTTACGTTTTATGTGGCTGGAAAGCTGTTTCAAATGTGATGCTGCAGGTCTGCACCTAATTATATTGGATATCCAGAAATAGGTATACATGACTCAGAATTTCTGTGTATTTAGCCAGCCAATCAGTCCACAAGACAGACAACAGCTATGGTTAACTTAAGCAATAAGACACATGAGACTGCAAGTTCTGACATATCAGCACACCTTAATGCAGAGAAGAGAGCCAGAACAAATGAAAGTTTACAATAGTAGTGGCTCTCAATGTTAACGTATATTGCCACAAATCTGGACTTAAGTCTTATCCAGTCACAAAACAAAATTTAAGCCACATGCTACCATAGGGAACAAGCATAAGGTAAAGATAAAGCCATTTATTTAGTCAGTAAAAAAAATGTCAATATCCTTGTCTGCTAAAGAGCTACTATATATAGTCTTTTGTTTGTCATGTTTTCAACCTTACAAATATTTCATTTTGAGAAAGTACTAGTTGACAAGTATTATAGATATACTGAAAGTATTTCAAAACAATGTTTCATATTGTAATAGCTAAAATATAAAATATAGCTAGGGAAAGGGTTAAAAGAAACAGTACATGGTGGGTGCATCTACAAACGCAATTGGCACAAAGCAGTAAACTCTGGCACAGGCGGTGTTGGAATTGGTGACTCCCACACACAGCATATACGTGTATGCCCAAAGTTGCAGGAGTTAGAGCTGGGGCTCCAGGTAGCTGTCAGGGCTGGCTGCGGTACAATGTGGGGATAGCCAGTAGACGGTTCCCACATTGTAGCACCCTCATCCTCCAAGCAGCCCGAGTCATGGCCTACATGCAAGCTGAGGCAGCATAAATTACTCCACCATAGGATAATACATGTCCTGGACAGTACTATCCTACAGCAGAGTTTAATTAATTTACTGCACCCTAATACGGGCACATGTGTGAAGCAACTTAGACAACTCTTCAGATTATTGCCCTGTGCCAAGTGCACATGTAGATGCACCCAGTATAATGTATTATCTAGGTTAGGGACAGAAGTTACACATAAACCTGTATAAGCGATTGGAAACTGATTCAGATATAACACAACAGAAGCTCAGTGCACCTGGCAGCAGCTGACTTTTTTTTTTTAAAGAGACAGGAGCTGGGAGAGAAGGTGGGGCAGCCACTGAGAGTGGGTGGGAGATGGGGCCTATTTGGAGATTTGGCTGATTTGGTTGTGGCCAAATCTCCAAATCAGATTCAGCCGAATCCATTAGGGGCAGTGATTCAAATCACCAAATCGACATACTGTCCCCCAAATTGGCCGAATCCGAATCTGAAGTGAATACTAGCCACTTTGCACAGGCCTAGTATTCATTACTAATTTGCTTAAGTAAAAAACCTAGAAATACTACCTAAGGTATACTCTAACACATTTTAGCTGCCTTTTTTTTTTGAGGAATTTTGCTGGGGTCATCTGGCAGCAGTGGTCTTTCCTGCCCAAGTGCCAGGGGGCTGGACCCGATGATCTGCAAGGTCTCTTCCAGCCCCTAACAAACTATGAATGTATTAACACCTCAAGTTCACGCTGCACAAATGAGAGTCAGAGACGGCTATGAATGACAAACAGCTGACAAAAATCCAATCAGAATTTATTTTAAACTACATACTCAGAAGCCTCTCTCTACTTGAGTGCATCGGACAGCTATATGCAAGATCAAAATAATGCAAAAGCAGTGACCTGGCGGAATTACCATTTTACAAAAGAAGTGGGGCAGAAAAAAAAAAACATACCATGACAAGAGACATTGAAAGTCATGTGGAGTTCGAACTTCAGGAAGCCCTAAAGTTCCATTCCAGGGTTTTATGAAGAGATACAAGGGTAAATTGGCAGCATACAGAAGTACCAAAGTATGCAGGGCTTATCAGTCTCTTAGAAAACCAGCCTGGCACATACCAAAGGAGTAAGTTAAGGTGCAAGCAGAAGCAATTTTTAAAAATGCTTTCAAGTGAAACAGGTTTGGAAAAGTTTAAAAAAGGAATAATTTCTGCTGGGGGACATATGTGCAGCCCCTGTGGCACCCTCTGGCTAGAATGCTTCAAAATGGCCATTACTACATGAAACCATGGCTCTCTAATGAGAACAGTGGAGGATGGCTCTTAGAGGGGAAGGGCAGCAATCATGCCAGGATTCCAATTTTCCATCCCCTTTACTTCTCCTTTGACCTTCACAAAAGAAGAGAAGTAGAGGGCACCAGGGTCGGAGAGCCCAGCATCAGCAACAGTGGCTGGTCCCCTCTGCCCCCCTCCCCCACCCCAAGTATTAGAACAACTGGGACAAGGGAGAGCGACCTGTCAGTTAGCCTGCCATACTTTCCATTAGGGGTGTGTAAAACAGGCCATATTCAATTCAGATTCAGCCTCAGTTGGGGACAGTGATTCAATTCATTGATTTGGATCATTGTCCCTGATTCGATTCAGAAGAATCCAAATCTGAAAATTTGATACCGATTCAGAGAATCAGTGATTCATCCATAGGCACAGCTTTAAATATTTTTTCTACATACCTTGAGGTACCAGGTGAGGCTCATGAATGCTGCGATGCTGGGGCAGATGGAGTATCCCACAGAAGAGTGGGGACACTGGAGGGACCTGTGCATGCTCAGCGGCAAACCCAGAAGTGGACTGGAAGTACTTCTGGTCCACTTCCAGGTCTGCCACTGAGTGCACTAGGGGACCCCCCTGCACTCCTCCTCGCTCAGCTATCAGCCATGGGGAGACTCTGGGTTCCCCCCAGACCCAGAAGGCACCAGTGACCAAGCTGGGGAAGCATGGAGGGGGCCCCAGAATGCTCTCTGGCTGACCCAGGAGTGGATCAGAAGTACTTCTGGTTCACTTCCAGGTCTGCTGCTGAGCATGCTGGGGAGCCCCCCACGCTATCAGATGCTCCATCCACTCACCATCATAGCATTCACAAGTCACCTGGTACCTTGAGATACATTGAAAAAACATTTAAAGGTGTGTCTACATCTGAATCATCGAATCTTTCCAAATCAATTCAAAGGGATTAAAGGGTCTCCTGATTCTATCCAGATTCAGAGATTTGGCCACCGAATCGAAAAATTGGGGACCGAAGCTTTGCCCAGCCTTACTATCAATGCCTCTTCTCCTTCCCTCCACCTTCTGTGGGTAGAAGGATAGTGAGGGGGAAGGGCAGGCAGAGCAGGGCACTGTGGGATTCTGGAGGACTTATGGGTCCCCTGTCCTCTTGCACAAATAACTATCCTCTTGCACAAATAACAGTATCAAAATTGTACCTCATTTCAGCTACTTTTGGAACATTTCAAGGGGTATGTTTGTAAAGCTGACCCTCTGAAGTGTTTCAAGATGCTTGAATTTTTTCAGTTGTAAATTCTGTCCTCATGCTTAGCAGCCAGTATCGAGCAGCCATTCTAGAGAAGCCAGATGTCTGCAATTGCAAGAGACAGGATTCATGGCCCTGAAGCCCACTCTAGCCCTGTCTTCCTGTGTCCAGGGGGTTTATTAGAAACCTGAAGAAGACAGACCATTTAAAACAACTAAGGAAAGATTGAAATTTTTCTATCCCTTTTTCCCTAATGGAGTAAGAAGGCAGATGCACTTGTTCATTTCTAACTAAGAAAGAGGGATTCATGTCATGTGATTTGTCTTCCATTAAAAAGAAAAAGAACTAGGGCCTTTTGGTTGCTTTGCCTGAAACAAAGGATTTGACATATTTATTCCCCTTGATTTTCCTGAAGGGAACCTTAATACTGAGAATGGCAATCTCTCAGAGGAATTTTTGTTCTCCTGTGATTTTCCACAGTAACTTCAACTGAAGGACTGCCTTTTGTATGCTGCTCACAGGTGCTCTAAAAAGATTACAAAAGCAAAAATATATTGTGCCCTGGCACAATCTGTGGGCAAGGCAAGAGCCCCCAAGGG
>NW_017728918.1:57491633-57497035 GCF_001723895.1 Crocodylus porosus | reverse complement strand
GAGTAAATTGGATGCTTATCTTGCTGGGATCCTATGACCCCAGCTGACTTCCTGCCCTTTGGGCAGGGGGCTGGACTCAATGATCTCCCAAGGTCCCTTCCAGCCCTAATGTCTATGAAATCTATGAAATCTATGTAATAAAATGCCAGGAAAACAAATAGATGAAGTTAACAGATATTCTACAGTCAATTTTAATGACCAAATGTTATTAAGTATTAGAAGGGAGACTTAGAAAGCAGCTGACTTAACCTATATAGGCATACTACCTTCCTTAAAAACTTCTTACATAGAGGTTAAGTAAAACAGTCATTCACTTATGAAGACCCATGTTCTATTCTGTCCTATAACTTCTTATTTCTTTTATCACACAAAACTACTATGCCAAATTTTCTAAGTTGTGGTCTGCCACAAAGAGAGCAAAAGCTTGATCACAGAAAAGCTTTAAAATAATTAGGATTATGCATATCTAGTTTTCTTAGTGCTATCCTCTGAGGAATTGGGAAGAGTCCAACTGCTTCAGATCTCTCTCTTCAGGACTTGTCTCTGTGGTGCTGTCAGTCTGCTCTCTCGGAAGTAGTTTACTGACCACTCCCACCACTTTCCAGAGCATCTAACAGTTTAATATCCCTTTGATCTCTACACTTTAAACCTCTGCAAAAACAACTGTGGAACCATATTTTGATCTAGCACCTTCATTGCCAACTGCTCATTTATGTTTTGTGATCAGCCTCAAGTTTGTATTGGGAAGCAGCTTATTGTGTTGCCTTCCTGCTCATTTTTCAAATAGCTCCAATTAATCTAAATCAGGGGTGCTGAACCACATCCAGCTCCCAAGCATCTCATCATCTGGTCTGCACCCCCCTTCCCCAACCCCTTTTAGGCTGTGGCTAGATCAGATCTGCAGGGCAGTGCAGAGGTCAATCCCAGTGTGGGAGTAGGTCAGGGCTCCTGGAACCAGATCCCAATGCTTGGAACTGGGTGGAGATGGCTTAGGCACCCAGGCCTGATCCCCACACATGGGACCAGGCAGAGGCAGCATGGGGCCCTAGGGCCTGATCTTGATGTGTGGGACCTAATCTGGCCCATGGACCAGTTCTACACCCCTCACTTGTCCTGGGTATGTCAACTGACCTAAATCAATATATAAGTGGGGAAAAAAACAAATAGCAACCTCAAAGAAACTCTCACTTAGCAGTTCATATAGTTTAGCCATAAAATTTTAGATCATCATTCCTAGATTATGAAGAATCTCCATGTCTGCCACAATACATTTTATTTCAAAAACTAGTTTTGGGTTGTTTTTTGGGTTATTTTAAACAGCTTACGTGCAAATATACTGCAATTAATTTTTCCTTGAAATAATTCAGAAATCCATCCACCTCCAAGTGCTTTTTCCACCCTCTGCTGTCAACAGTTTACTATATAATCAATATCATTTCCATCATACAAGCAGGCACTGCAAGTGCTTTCTTTATCTAAAGGTTGTCAGATAAAGTAACAATATCCTTTTCAGTCTTTTTAAAGAGTTTTTTAATTGTATGCTTCCATTTTGTTATTTTCAGTTACAATTCAGTCATCCAACTTAATTAACGGAATACTTCTTAAAACAGAAAGCGAAAACAGCTAGTTTATGCAGATATGGAGATAGGGAAGAACTGGAGGGATGAAAGAGGCAGACTCAGTCAAAGCAACAACTAAGATGAAAATAATTTTTGCTGCAGTTCAAATATACATCAGCAAGGTCCTGCATTTGTCAGGACCAGAAAGAATGTTGCTGTAGTAACTGAGATACAAAATGATAAAAGCCTTGACAAAAGATTTACCTGTGTGAACTGATAGGAAAGATCATATCTTCAGTTATGGTACACAAACTAGTTCAAAAGAATGTCAACTTGTGATGTGTTAGCTACTGCACCATACCTGCTTATGTGCAGAGCCTTACCTCACAATATCCATAAAATAGCTTACACCTCTATGTAAGTGGGAGAGTTATAAAGAAAGTCTTGTAGATTTAGACACAGGCTGTATGTTAGGCCTGTGCGAAGCAACTAGTATTCACTTCGGATTCAGCCACTTCGATGATTTGAATCACTGTTCCAATTCCATGATTTGAATATGATTCAGAGCTTCAGCAGCAGTGACATCTCCAAATCAGCCAGGTCCATCCCCCTCCCCTCTCCCAGCCCAGCAATGGCAGTCTCACGCCCCAGCTCCCAGCACTTCGGGAAAAAAGCCCCGACTCAGCAGGTGCTGCCTGGTGGGGGGCGATCCCCATTGCCCCATAGCCCAGCTGTGTGGGGGGGCTCCTCACAAGCCCCTGAACCCCTGCCCCACTTCCCCAGCCCCCTCACGGTGGCCCAGTTCTGGCCCTTTAAGAAAAAGAAAACTGAAGAAACCCCAGGACTTACCCTGCTACCCCACAGGGGGCTCTGTACAAGCCCCCAAAGCCCCGAGGCTGCACCAGGAGCCATGAGTCCCAGGGCTTTTCACCACTTTTTTTTTTCGTATAGGGCCAGAGCCCCAGCAGGCAGGGCAGCTGTGGGTCCAGGGGAGTGGGGGAGGGTGTTGAGGGGACTCATGCAGAGCCCCCTGTGCAGCGTGGGGCAGTGTGGATTGTCCCCTGCACGGCAGTACCCGGTGAGCACCAGGGCTTTGTTTTAAAGTACTGAGCTGGAGCCAGTGGGAGTCCCCTCCATGGTCTCCTCTCCCGCCCCTAGTACATACCAGCTCAGAGTGGCTGCTGCTCCCTGCTGCAGCCACTGGGGACTGTCCGAATCACCAAAGCTCTCTGAATCTTTGGCAAAGATTCAAAGAGCTTTGAATTGATTTGGACCTTGGTCCCCTGGTTTGATTCAGATTCAGAGATTCAGCCACCGAATCAGGCCAACACAAGGTGGTCCAATATTAGAACTCCCAGGCACTAAAGTAATATAAAGTTGTTGTTATTAATCACAACCCTAACAAAAGCAGCAGCAATAGTAACAACAATTGATGGTGCCTCTCATATTCAAGATATCAAAGCATTTTACAAAGTAATGAGTTAAATCTTGCAGAGCAGTCACTGCCTGTGCAGATATTACAAAGTTTAACTTTCGATTTGTTGTTCACAGTGGAATCTCCTTTAACTCAGAGTATGCATGCTGGCCAATACATTCTACCCCAAACTCTTTTTAAAACATTAGACATAACTTCCACCTAATAGCCATCTAACTGACCTCTAGATATAAGCAAGAAGGACTTGGGTTTAAAATGAATCCAAAGAACAGAATTTGTAATAATGTAGCAAATAATCAGCATTAGATACCAGTTTTTCTTGGATTTGAAGCAACAACACAATACCTACCTACCTAAAAAAATGGTCTTGCAAGGCAGCATGTTATAAACACATCTCGGGTTAAGTTACAGTATGATGAGGACAAGTATCCGGCAAGTAAAACCGGATTCTTTGAATGATCCAATTCAAAGAAAGAGGGACTTTACTAATAAACCTAGATCAGAATTATGTATGCATTTCTAAAGGCTAAAAAGAACGGTTAGGCCATATGGAGCAACTACACACTTTCATATAGAGGTTCCAGAAGACTGTATTGGCAAATTGCTCAACAGCCCCAAGAAAGGTTTATGTAAGGTATCAAATCATATCTTGTTCAATGTGTACATTAGATCATTACTGATAAGGAAAAGATGTCAGTTTCACATTGATGATGCTCAGTTTCCTGTCACTAACTTGGCTGATCCAGCAGAAGCAACTGAGAGAATAACCAAGCCTCAGTTTTACTTTCATTTGATCCACACTGAGGCTAAACAAGACGGAGCCGATACAGGTAGGCTGGAAGAAAAAGCTAAAAAAAGAGATGGTAAAGATTATATCTTCATCCCCTAAAGTTGAACACATTCAACAATGGTGTACATTTTATAACTTTAGGGGTCTGGCTAGACCCCACAGTTGCATTTATCAAAAATCAGGTGGCAGCAGCAGCGAAAATAAAAACAAAAACTACACACCATATACAATGGGCTGGACAATTATGCATTTCAGATCTCACTACTATAATTTATACTTTTGTCACTTCAAGGTCAGATTATTGTGATGTATAGCCTCATGGGGCTAATACAGAATTGATTTGGAAGCTGGAACTGGTACAGAAGGTAGCAAGCCAGACAGCTTATAAAGAGCACATCTTGGAAGACATTTAGCAGAGCTTATTTGCTGCCTTTGGAGAAAATTGGGTGACTCAGGTGCTGCCCAACATACGGTGATGTAACCTACTGCTTCTTTGTAGAAAGGATGAGCCAGTTACATTGTAGTTTATATTGCATCTAGTTTTGTAAATTTCAAGTAATTAGCAGGGTATGAAGATCATCTGGATGGAGAAATTATTTATTCTTACTTGAAATATAAATTAAATACTTTAAATTCTAAAAAGCAGATAGTTTCCTATGTGAAGCCCACAGAGAATAAACTAGCTATTACTACACTCAAAGCTTAGCAGATTTCTGTATTCTCAGAAGCTAACAGTGCACACATGCATGTTTCTGGTAGACAAGTATTTAACTAAAGAAAGAAACACAAACATAGTTTGTGAACATAATTTTCATATTACAGGAAAAGTATTGCCCATTATGTCCTCAAGTTTGTATATATACTAAGACGTTAAAGAAATATCAATATTGTGCTTTCTTTCCCTTTGCTTAATAAATATCCAATATAGTGATTCTTTTGTGATTAGCAGCTAGAATAACAGATTGAGAGGGAAAATCTAAATTATCAATTTGTTTAAAACTAATTAGCTATAAAGGCAAACAATTATAATTTAGCAAAGTAATTTAGTGTTTTCAAAGAACACCCAGTCAAGCAATCTGAAAGAGGTTTTTTGTAAATTCCATCTCATCTTGATGATTCAGTGAAGTCCACTAACAACAACATGCAGGTTCACAAACTTTATCTCAGATATCAGTCCCACTGAAGAAACAACATAGTGCACAAGTATACAGTTTCAGAGTCAATACCCTAACTTTCTTATAACATACACATCTAATTTAGGATTACCCTTATCACTGTATATGCTTCAGAGAACAAAATTTAAGTCCCAGTGTAGACATTAGTGCACTAATCACAGAATCATAGAAGTAGGGTCGGAAGGGACCTTGTAGTCTGACCCCCTGCCTGGGCGGGAGAAAAACTGGACTCAAATGAGCCGAGCCAGGTAGGCATCAAGCCTCTTCTTAAAGATCCCCAGAGTAGGAGCCAGCACCACTTCCCTAGGAAGCTGGTTCCAGCTCCTAGCAGCCCTAACTGTGAAGTAGCTCTTGCGGATGTCTAATCTAAACCTACTCTCCAATAATTTGTGTCCATTATTCCTTGTCATGCCAGCGGGCGCTAGGGGAAACAGTGTCTCCCC
>NW_017728918.1:57480566-57490888 GCF_001723895.1 Crocodylus porosus | reverse complement strand
GGCCCATCACAGATGTGCTCCTTGAGAATCTTCTCAAAGAGTTTCCCTAGGATTGAGGTAAGACTGATGGGCCTATAGTTGCCCGGGTCCTCTCTCTTCCCTTTTTTGAATATGGTGGCCATGTTAGCTACCTTCTAATCATCTGGCACCTAGTCCGAGCACCACGAACACTCGTAAAGCCGTGCCAAGGGCCCTGCAATTATCCCAGCTAGCTCCTTCAACACCCTGGGGTGGAGAGCATCTGGACCCGCTGACTTGAACATGTCCAGCCCCTCCAGAAGCTCTCTAACCCGGTCCTCCCCAACCCGAGGTCTGGACGCATTCCCCTCGAGTCCATCTGGCATCACAGCAGTGAAGTCCCTGTCCCTGCACAAGAAAACGGAGGTGAAGAATTGGTTAAAGAGTTCCGCTTTCTCCTCTGGCACAACCACCAGATTGCCCACCGTACTTTGCAGGGCCCCCACATTACCCAATAATAATGAAGCCCAAATCATGTCTGCAGGGTGAGCTTTTGCAGCAGGCAGGAAGTCTTTGAGGAAGTTCACTATCTTATCAGTCTACATCACCATACCTGGCTCATGAATTTCAACAGGGTTAGAAGTAACTAAATGTATTCTTATTCTGACTTTGCATTACAATTTTATTTACAGCTATAAACAAGTGGCTGCCAATATCTGTTTCAAAGTGCCTTCTTTGTATTTGGAAACTGGATCCAGTTACTGATGAAACACTATTATTATGAATTTCAGGCATAAACGTGAACTGTCCTACTAGTGTAACAGCATGGCCAATCACCTTATCGGGGAGCAGCCAACCATGCTGAGTAGGAGCAGCTATAGAAAGGCTGCTGGTCAGGGATAGTGTCACTGGGAACTAAAAACCTCAGGAAGCAGAGTCTCAGGGCAGCAAGCTGTGAGGAAAAAGTTGCAAATGATGTGCTGAACTCATAGGTGGATTAATGCACAGGCCAGCTGGGCCTGGGCCCAGAGGTCCCTGCATTGGTGTGGATGAAACCAGCGGCTGGGCTCGGTGTGCACAACACAGCGGGCCATAGCTACCAGGCCCCATTTGCTGAGCACTGCTGCAGCTGGACTGAGCCACAACAGGGTTAAGGGCCACCCCCAGAGCTTGGTCTATGCTGCATGCGAGTGGGCAGTGGCTCTGCACCCCTGGTGCTGGCTCCAGTGTGGACCTGTGGGAAGGGATGGCCATGGCTCCTGCCCCGGACCTGGGGCACATTCCACTTCAGCCACTGTTCCCACTGTATCAGCTGGGGACAGAGTCCACTGCTGCAGGGCAGGGTGTGTGTTGGGTGGGGACCTCAGTTAATCCACCCCTACCTGAACTGAGGGCTGCCTGGAAGGACGAGATAGCTGTGCTAAGACCCAAACTGCAGGGGTCCCCTCCAAGTACAGGGGAGAGGACAAAAGGGTGGGTGGTTGCATGTTTTGTTTCTTTAAAAAGACTCTTTTGATTGATGTGTACTAGCCAAGTAGCTTCTCAACAAGCAAAAGCCTGCCAGCAGGAGCCCACAGGCAAGATAGCCTACTTACACCTAGACTAACATATGACCAAGATGCAAACAAGCATAGGGGTGAAGGAATAAAACTGACATATACTCCCCCAAAATATTTTTATTATACTCACATACTTCACTAACCTCTCTCACTATTCTAGCAAATTTTTGAGGACTCTTACGTGAGTAAGTCATATCATTATGAGATACAAGTTTTATTTTTAGCTGATTTCTTCTTTAACAGAGTAACAATGGCATTTCTCCAGTACAAGACAACCATCTTTCCAATATTTTAAAAGGAAACAAATCTATTAGTCAACATAAATAACATTGAATAGATCTCTCCCAATTTACTACAGCCTAACAAAAGGTGCTCAGCTGAACTTGAAGGTGCTCTTAAAAGTTATGGCATTATTTTGCTAAGCTCAGCATATTATTGGACATGTAGGGCTGAGAGATTGCTCCCCCTTCTGGGATTCACATGGAATTTACCATAGGGAAAAAACGCAGTTGCCATTAAACAAAGAAAATTGATCACCTCCAGAGGCTGACCATGACGATAGAACTCATTTTGCAAATAAGATTGGTCCCAACTTCACCACTTACAGAAAAAATCCAACATTTCACCTTTGTTTTCCCTCTCATACATGTCAGGGTCCTCACATATTATATAATGACCGGGGTGGGGGAAGGAGGGGGGAGGAAAACCCAACAATAATTATAAGCTTGCTCCTGCCAACAGTGCTGAAAGAAAAAAATTTGTGCATTTACTCTTCATTGAAGATGCTCAGATACAGTGGGTTATGTGGTAAACTTAAAACATATGAAGAGGTTATAATTAACACACTCAAAGAACTTCAGATTTGGACTGGTAACACCATATCCAAAACAGTGGTTATCAACCTTTTTAATCCCACAACCCATCTGAATAACTGCAGAGCGATGTACATGAACTCCACAATCAGAAGTAGGGCAACTGGAACCAGTGGTAGTATAATACAGCTGCCTTAGTGAGCCACTATGTCAATGCAGGGCAGTTCCATACAAAGTTGCCTGGAGCCAACAGAAATGTTCAATGGGAGAGGGAAGAGGAGGAACTTACCAGCTCTTCACATCTCTTCCTACATCCCAATCATAGCACCTCCATACCTACATGGACGCCAGAAGAAATTGGGGCTCAGAACCACTGATCCAAGGTGTTAGTGAAATCAGTAAAGGATTTGACCTCTATATTTGTAAGCTTTCTCCATTTTCTTGAACCAATAAACTCTTTTCCTTTTTTAGTTTTATTACATTTGACACTGGGAACTAAGGTGTGGTACCATATGATGTCAGGTGTGGTAACAATAAAGTCACTAAAATTCAATGAAAACCTTTGTATCAAGTTTTAATATCTTCACATTTTCAACTGGGCAGTCTCAGAACAAGGAGATGCGCTGGGTCTGGAAGAGGATGAATGTCAAGGTAAACAGGAGTATCCTGCCTGAATCAAAAAGGGATAAAGGCAGAATGGCCTTTCTTTATTCTGAGTTGAAGAGTGATTCATTTCTTAACCTCCACTCTTCTAAGAGCCTGGAAAAAAGGCCATCCAGCTCATCTTTTGCTTTGCAAAGTATCAACATGTAAACTCACAACGAAACAGCTGACCTTTAGGGGAAGCTGCAGGTACTGCACACCTTGCAATTCATGTTGCTAGTCCAGAAAGCATTTATGCCCAGGCTTGCATTTATCCCTTTTCAAGGAAGCATTTGTGCATGTGCTTGTTTTCCTAGATAAATGCCTAATAAGAATATCTAAAAAGTAATTTAGATGGTAACTGTAATCACCAAGAAGGCTAACATTGACCATAAATGTAGAAACAAAAAGAATACTGTCTAAGAAACGTCAATTTTCAAACAATGTTGGTACTGAACTCAGATTGCTGCAACTTTTTATACTGGCAGAAGAAACTAAATCAACTGACCAACTGACTGAATGCATGTATAAAAGTGTGCTTAGTTTAAAAAAGGCATGCAACAAGTGAGGTCCATTATGTTTGTGTGGTATGGCTTGTTCACTAGATGAGACTCTTTAACCATCCCAGCTCTTTTACTTGCATATGAAAGGCCCAATGCTATTCCCTTTCAGCTCAGTAGAAAACTGCGTAAGTTTTCCAAGAACAGAAACAGACCTAAATTCTACATGAGCCTTAGAACAAGTAAGGAAACTACTAAATACAATGCCTTTAGTTTAGGCTATGCAGGCATCACTAACTTACAGCTAGACTGTATATATATTTGAAGTTACACTGTGACACTTTGGTTGCTTGCATTATTGAAAATGTAAACATTCTACGTCTTTCCAATGTGATTTGTGTACATAAAAGGTTAAATAATGAACCGTGCACTTCTCTACAGTAATGAAATTCCTGTGGAAACAGGTCTCTGCATTTGAATTTATATCAGAAAATATATTAATCATAATTAAATATTGCTCCTGTGAATGACTGCATTAATGATTGAATACTTAACCAAATTGGTATCATTTTATGTTCATGTTAGAAATAATTCACATTCAGTTACCAGTAAAAATAAATGTAAGTGCTTGTTCAATCACATTTCCTTCTAGCTCATGATATTTAACTCAGATGCAAACAATAATAGTAATGCAATGCTAATGTATATTAATAAACAAGTCCCATTTTTCATAGGGTAGGCTGAAGCTACAACAGTAGACAGCAATAACCTGGAGCAAGTAATATGGATTTAATCTTTTAATATATTTGCCTTATAAAAATAAACTTTTCTAGCTCAGTAAGAATTGCACACTCCAATCCAAACAAAATACATCATCACACACATGCTGTGCCACAGGAGATCTAAAAGCCTCTGCAGTCCCTCTTAAATGATCCTTCCTCCAAATTATACACATCACCTCAAGCCACACTAGACATTCCCTGCTGCCCTCTCCCATGGATGGAATCTATGAAAATAAATGCTACATAGCATTTACTGCCTGTGACAGGGTTACAGAAGAGAAGAATATTGTCCATTGGTACCATTGGGAAAAGCAGCTTTGGTTGGATTCCCTCCTAACTCCTTTTCCACTGTACCAGGCAATTACTGATATTTTTTATTTGTTTGAATTGTTATTAATGTAGTTAGTATAAATCTCACATATATATTGGAAATAAGTATAATTGTACCATGTATGTACTGTATTTGCTCAATTCCAAGACATTTTTTTCCTCCATGCATCACAGAGAAATCCTCATCTTAGAATTGAGTATCGGACCACTCCAGCTGGGAGAAGCAGCTGTGCAGGGAGGCCAGCTGGGGCAGGGACAGCACCAGTGGCATGCAGATTCCTGCTTCCCACCCTGCTCCCTGCCCAAGTCCCCTACTCTTTTTTCCCCCCCACACTAACAGGGAGCCAGGAATTTGCATGCTGGTCTGCAGCCTCCAGCCAGCCAGCCAGGCTTTCCTGTTCAGTGGCTCCCACAGGTCCCAGCTAAAGTAGTCTGACTATCAGTTGTGGCAGGAAAGAGAGAAGCCCCAGAGCCATTCCCTGCATAGAGTCCTCCTTCCTTCCCCAGTCAGCATGGAATACAGGAGTTGGGAGGGGTGCTAGGCAGGAAAAGAGGAACCGGTGTGCTGCAGAGCTAGGCTCCCAGTACAGTGTCTCCCTGCAGCATGGGGCAGGTGTGGGTATGGGGCTCCATCTGTGCTCAGATCAGCAGGAAAAACAGTGGAAGGGGGAGTCAAGTTGTTGGAATAAGTGGTGGGAAGTAGTCACTGTGGGGGAGGGCAAGGGATGGGGACAGCTTTTAGAACCTAAATGATTGGGGGGCATCTTAAAAATTCAAAATAATCTTGATTTGGGTACAGTAGGTTTAAACTTAACTATAGTTTAGCACAACATATCCATAGCACAGTATAGGGTGAAATGTAGGCAGCTTGCTATGGGTGCTTGTAACTGCTTGTGCAAATCCAGGTCCAAGTTAAGAGGCTGTGAAACAATATGAATTTAAGGCAATCTCTGTATTTTAAAAATTAGTAAAATATATAATATGTTTATAAATAATATAAAATAAAACAACATAGCATATTGTTGCAAACTCAGTCTTACTGAGGGGGCAAACCTGAAATAACCCAACTTTGTCACTAGGTGCAAGACACAATTGTCTTTTTGTGTACAGCAATGGATAGTATGGATGGACTATTTAGAGGCATTTCTGAACAAATCAGCTGAGGGTAGAGTTACACATTACACTTAGACTATACTAAATTTGTGGAATGTTAAGGAGTGTTAAAGTTAGAATGTGCTGTGAGCAGTCACACATTAAGGATTAATACTGTTTCTTGCCTGTACAGCTCTGACTTGCCACTAGAGTGTACAGCTAGGAGCCACAACACCTGGGTTCTCTCCCCATTTGCCTCAGGGGCAAGATGATGAGGGGGTTGGAAGCAGTGAAACCTGGGAAGCTGAAGGACTGCAAATTGCTTATTTTACCTCTGTGGAACAGACTGAAATTAACTCTGAGCTGTGCTACCTAGCTTATGTTAGGGTAACCCTCACTTGAAGAGGCACCTGAACTTTCAGATGCTCAGAGGGCACTTAACACAATTTAATGAGCAAACATGCAGATGATTGCATTAAGTGCCCTCAGTATGTTCTAAGTGTAATGTGTAACTTGAACCTAAGGGTATGAACACGTGCTTTTGGAGCTGTTCTAGAAGGGGGGCGGGGGGATGGACTCTTGCTCTGAACCTCTGAAGAGCTGTTATGTTCCAACAGCTACACATGGGCAAGCTAGGAATGATATAGTTGTAGCAAAACAAGTCCAGCTTTAACACTACTTCATCCAGGGTTCAAAAGTTTTGCTACATTAGTGTTGCTCCCAGCTTGCCTACATGTAACTCTTAAAACATTTCCCTTTTGAACAAGCTTCAAGTCTGGGCGGGGTAAACTGGTCAACATCACTACAGCAAACACATATCCTACCTTTTCTCCCAAGTGTTTCTGTAATTGGATATATACACCTGCTGAGATACAGGAGTCTTTTCCAGCCAAGTGACTTCTCATGCAGTTGACATATCTGTCCTTTCAGGGGAATTGTGGGAAGAACTATCAGTATCCAAGTGAATTTGCCACCACCCACACTAAAAAGCAAGCACTTCCAAGGTCAAGTTAAACCAGCCAGGTGAGAGAGACCCCCTCCCACCCACTCCACCCCCAAGTCAGGTAAGATAAAGAGATGGCTAGCACTGGTTATCTTAGAAGTTTTTTCCTATGCAACTAGAAGTATTTGAACTATATTGTGGGTAGAAGATTGGAAATAAACTTTGCAAAAACTTTGAAGTGAAGACCTGTCCTTAGGACACTCATTGAGAAGCTTCCTGTACATGTGTACATGCTGATCATGCAATTTTATGGGCCTGACAGTATAATTCTAATGAAGTCGAAAGGAGTATGCCCAATAACAAACACCTAAGCAAGTATTTCTAGGATAATGTCTCATCTGTTTTGAAGTGACAAAATTGTACAAAGATAAACCTAGAATTCACTGATTTTTAAAGTGTAGCTGACTGTACCAGTTCCTCATATGGTTACCTGCCTTTGGCCCTAGTCCTTATATAAAAGGAAAACCTTTAAAATTGGACTACATTACATGCTTATCCCAGTTTCAAAGTAATTTTCTATGAGAAAAGAGTCCATGAGAGTTTTACTGTGACACTGTTTCTAAACTTACTAATAAGTGCCACTTAAAAATGGGAAATTTCTCACTGTAAAGCTTAAAACTGAAACACGGAAAATAAAAGAAAGTTATTCCAACTCTCAAATTAGAGCCATTTTAAAGTAGAGATATAATCTCTTGGAATAAAAATTTACAACTTGTAGCCTTTATTCATAAGAGCGATAGTAAAGAACTACCCTGGCAAGTCTACTGTACAGACAAGTCATTACTAATGTTACAAAGAAACACTGTATTTGAATACTGGGTACATAAGGCAAATAAGAAAGGTAAGTATCTTGATGGCATTTTGAAAAAAATATTTTGTAATGAAGATATACCATTTTTCCCCTTACAATGTGTGTAGAGAACTACATTCACCAATCAGTTGGTTGGCAAAGGATGTGCCTGAAATACTGAGAATTGTGTAGACATTTGTTATTAAATCAGAACTATATGCATACATTTGGATAATTTATTCAAAATTATATCAAAGCTGACAAACTGTTGGCCAAATCTGTACCCAATGGAGCTCCAAGTGGCTCAGCTGAAAAGCACTTAAAGAAACAGAAGTTATAACAGAAACAGGTGACAGATCTCTAAATTTAATGTTACTAATAGACACCTCTGTATTACAATGGTGCTTATAGCACTTCCATGCAGAACTGCTCAAATAAAAGGTACTATGTTGGCATTCCCATTTGCCAAAATTGCCATTTGCAATTAAAAATTAAAATTGGCACTTACTCTATGCAGGCAATTATCTAAACGCAGCTGGCGATCTTCCTTGTTTACAGTGCTGCTGTGTCATGACTTCACTTCATTTGGAAATTTATTTTTATAGGTTTAATCTTGTCAACTTCATTTCCATCTTGGATTTTGTTTTATAATTTTCATCATGCTCTCAAATTAAACTGAAGAATATCAAAGAATGATTTTTTGGCCTTTATATGACAACTTAACTTGTTGCAGTATGCACTAAAATGATTTTCAGAGTATTCCTAAAGTACTGTCCATCCCATAATATAGCCTAGATATAAAAGTCCTGTTAAAACCCAAATAGCAAAATGTTCCCAATAAATTGCTCAAATATAAGCAGAATTCAGTTTCAACAGTAGATTTGTACAATGAATCATTAAGTTGAACTATTTGTTCCCCTCTAAGTGGACAGCAACCTTCTACTAAAGACAATGTAACTTTAAGCATGTTCCTATCAATTTTGGTCTAAGTAAATGTATCCGTGAAGTATCTCATTAATCATAGTGCATAGGTTCTTGGCAAGATATTCTACATGGCTATTAAAACTGTTATTAAAGTAGTATTTGGGGATTCCCATGCTGATATGATATAAAGCATTCCTTGATCATACTTTACCAAACAGAGCTTTTAATAATAAATAAACTGAAAGAAACTGAAAGTGTTACAACTGACAGTGACTCACTTTGCCAACTATCTTTTCAATGAACTCACTGAAGTTCAAAACATAGTAACCTCGCATCTTCCCCAACATACCAACCAGTATCATTTTTATGGTCAAGTGTACTGAGCAGTCCTTGTATATCATTTGTGATACTGAAGAGCAATTCTCCACAGCTTTACAAATATAAAACAGTCTCTGAAAAGAAACAGTCTTCTCCTGTACTTAGCATCTATCCCATTTGACCCATTCTATTGTAACTATTTTTTCTGTGAGTATGGTAGATTGCAATGACTTCCTGCTAGAAAAGGAGAAGTTGTGATAGTGTTAGCCATTCCAAAGGACAGCAGACCTCTGCTGCTGTGTCTTTGTGGTATGGTCACATATTTGGGTAGTAGTGGAACACCCAATAAAGACAGATTAATACTGAAATAACTAACCACTTCCAAGCATCCCCACAGTTTTCACTACAATTTAAGATTGGATGTTAAAACCTACCTCAATACAACTCATCCTGTAGCCAATCCCTGGTGCAGGTGTCACTTGATATTACCATTAATTCTCATTGAAGAACATGGCACGATCATAATCATGCAATCATTTTAGTCCCCAAATCTATTTAACCTTTTAGGTTTTATCTGCAGGCCCCAAAAGAAAAGTAGTAACTTGTTAACACCAAGTGAGAGCAAACATGACCACGGCATTGGAAAAGCAAGGCAAGTTAAGATGGCATTAAGGACAACTTAGGTGACTTGAGGCTTTCTACACATGGAGCAAGAAACTTCTTGAAAGTCCCCTAATGATGGCAAGACTAATGGTATGGATCATCAGGTATGAAAGGAGTATTACAGTGACAACATGTCCCTATGGCTGAAAAACTCCACTGAACACACACATGACACTGGAGCTCTAAGTGCATTCAGAACAATCGAGGCTATGATCTCAAGGCAAGAGATGACAAAAATCACCTACTCCATCAACAGTTAACTGAAGACCCAAACAGACGGAGGTGTAAATTGTGAACCTTTTATACATGAAGCCCTGAAAGAATGGGGATGCTGAACCAAACCTATGGGCAGCAAAGGAGTGGGCCAACCACTACAAAAGGCCAGACCTATTCCTACAGCATTTTGTACCAATGGTTCCCCATTGTGCGCAACCACGTTGGAGAAGCATGGGTCAAGCTGAACGGGGCAAGATCCAGTTATAGACGCTTCAAAACAACACTGTACAAGATGAACACCTTGGGCAGCCCCCGGCCTCCAGCAACCAGCCTGGCACTTCACTGAAAGTCTCTAGAAAAGGCCCAGCCCGGACAGAGGGAGTCTGCAGCTGGCTTGGGACGTTGCTCCGACTCCACAGGACAGAAGAGGGAGATGGCTATACTCCGGGACACCTGCTGAATGGATGGAAAGGGAAGCAGGCTCCTGTGCAGAGCCAGCAGCACCTCTGAGCCCTTCACAGCGCCTCTCTTTCTTCTTAGAACTCCTTCAGCTCAGGGTCCCTGGCTCAGCCCCGCGGCCGGGGTCAGCGCGGCGCGGCTCGGCTCGGGGGCAGGAAGCGTGTCAGGCTCCGAGAACAACCGCGCGACGGCCGGAGCCCGCCCGAAGGAGCCCGCAGATGAATGGAGGCGGCGGTGAGCACTAGTAAGGCACCTGCCCTCGGCCCCGGCCCCG
>NW_017728918.1:57476427-57480093 GCF_001723895.1 Crocodylus porosus | reverse complement strand
CCTGGCCGCGCTGGCGGCGGCGCATCCCTCGGCGGCGGCGCGGAGCGGAGCCCCGGCAAGTCCGCGAAACTCGGCCAAGTGCTTCAAGTCCGTCAGCCGGGCTGGCCCGGGAGGGAGCTGCCCAGCGCGCCCCGCCGCACGTCGCGGGGAAGCGGCGCGAGGCCCCGGGCACCGAGGCAGCCGCGCGCGGGAAGAGGCGCCGTCTCTCCGCCGAGTGCCGGGATCCCGCCCCGAGCGGGGGCCGGGGCTGGGCGGAAAAAAACACAGCTCCCCCCTGCCGAGGCTGGCGCTGGGCGCCCGGCTCCTCCCAGCGCATCAAGGTGCCGAGGAGCTGGCGGGCGGGCGGGGACCCCCGTCGGCCGGCGCTGCCCCGAGTGCTGGGGCCGCGGGCAGGAGCCCCGCGTGGCTCCGCTGCCACCCACCGGGGCCGCGCGGGAAGTGCTGGGCGTCCCGGCCGGGCAGCCTCCGCGGCTCACTTGGGGACTCTCGCTTTTCTCCTCGCCTGTCTTTTCTGTAGGCAGCCAGAAGCCATTACTCACTTCCTCCCGGCTCGGCTCGGCCCGGCTGCGGCTCTGCACACTGCGGCTGCAGCTTCATTTCCTTCAGTCAACCGCGAGCCGCCCCGGGTGCGCGACAAGTGTCTCAGGACCGGGCTCGGCCTCCCCTCCCTTCAGCTCTTTTATCCCCGAGCCGCCTTCATTTGTGTCTGCTTTTGTCACTGACAGCCCTTGCTTGCCCTGCAGCTCTGCCTTTTTTGTAACCATGAGACTGCTCTTCTGTTACTGCATTAAAGAAACCTGTTAATGAAGTACATGGAGCTTCTAACACCCCCCTCTTCAAGTTTCCTTCCTGAATAAAAGCAGACAAGGTTCTGTGGGTACAGGTGATATATCTTATTAGACCAACTAAGTAGTTGGAAAAATGGTCTTTGCAAGCTTTGGGGTACAAACACCCTTCTTCAGGCACAGGGAGAGTCTGCTGGTGTCTCCTAGGTCAAATAGAAGCCAATATGCGAAATGCAGGTCTGTGAAATGTAGGTTGTAGTTGTGTTGGGCTAAGGACATAGTCAGACAAGGTTCCCTAGGTAAATCTGATATCTTTTATTAAACCAACTCAAATGATTGGGGACAAAAAAATCTTCTTCACAAGCTTTCAGGCACAAAAACCCTTCGTCAGGTGTCTGACCAACTACAGACGCTCCCTCAGCCTGACAAAGGGCGTTTGTGCCCCAAAGCTTCCAAAGAATAATTTTTTCCAGCTATTTGAGTTGGTCTAATAAACGATATCGCATTTCGCCAAAGAACCTTGTCTGCCCATGAAAATGCAATGCACTTAAAAAACAGCATCTCTACCTGCAGCCTTCCCTTCCTCTCATCATGCATGGCCTTATTTTCAGAAGTTTTCCCACCAGAGTTCTGGGGATGTCTTAAAACTAGGCCCTCACCAACTTATTCCACCCATTGCTAAAGGATCTGTACATGTGAAAACAATTAGCTGTCACAGCAGTTAATAGATCATGTAGGGACTGCTCCTGCCACCTTTGCTCTAAGTTCCAGATGAAAGGTCTTAGTTGGGGCCAGTTTTCTCAGAGCCTGTTTTAGCCAGTTACTTTCCCAAACATATCCACCCCTAACTAGATGAGAGGAAGATGCATGTTAAATAAATCAGTTCACATGTGCCCAATAAAGTAACTAACAAGAAGGCTGAACAGAAGAATAATTCTGCTTTGTGATCAGGTCAGTAATAAAATATGCAGGGTCTGATTATCAGTGATGTTTCTGGAGGAGAATAGTAAAATGAAACCCTAATTCACAGTGAGAAATAAAGAATTTTCTTACTCTCATATAACAGCCTATAAGCTGATATGCCAGTAGCAGAACTTGTTTCTAAATGATCAAATACTTCAAAGAAAAAAATGGAAGGCTGTTTCAGGTTTTGATTAAAAAAGAACCTCTTGCTCTTAGAAAATAACAGCCAAATGAATGTTTGCATTAGATTATTCTGATTGAACACATTCATCTCTGATAAATTTAAGCTTAAAGTTAAGAAGGGGCTGTGATAAATTAGATGTTTACTCTTATAATTTGCTTCCAAAAGTCTTTAATCAGTAGTTTTAAAACACACTATTTGATCTGGATAATTTCTTCAGTAGGTTTCTTATTGCAAACAGGGACCTTAAACACACATGTGCTGCATCAGCAACACACATGCATGCACATACACACACGTGCGCGCACACGCACACACACATGCACCTCCCTCCCCTTTGATAGAGTGGAAACAGTCTATACTGAAATAAAACAATATGAAAACAAAATGTTTATAGTTCATACAATTTATTCACTGCAACTTAATTTATATTCAAGCTTTTTTGGAACCAATAAAGATCCCTCTCTATTTGAATTACAAATTGAGCTTAGTCACTCCTCCATTTACTAGTCATTTGCACTCCCCCTCTGTTTTGATATGCAACTATTTCAGTGAATACCCATTTCCTTTTTCCTTCCTTGTGTGCTCATTTAGAAAGTGACAAATGAAGTAAATGATATGTAAGTCAAACATATTCAAAATACTTATGTGTAGTTTTATCTATGTTATAGGCCCCAGTGATTCACATCAGTACAGCATTTGTAGGCCTGGGTCCTGACTTCGAGAAGTGCCATGAAATCTCTGCTAGTGCAGAGCCTTGAGCCCCATGGCTCCAGTCATAGGACCGATTTTGAAGATAAATCTTGTTTGGTGACCGACTGTCTTATGTCCTAATCCTGTAAATAAAACATATAATTTTACTACAGCAGGTAGTTTGGTTGATCTGTTGAATTACTCACCATTGCAAAGAGTTAAGCACATGCATAAATATTTTCAGAATGAGGGCCTAAGGATAGAAAAAAACAGAAAGTAAAACATTAAGATTAGTTGACAAGATCTTATTCTTAATATACTTTTTTGGGGAGCTGGTGAGAGAGACTGTAAGAATACTGTGCCCTCTAGTGGTACTTAAAGTTATTTGTTAATTAAGAAATAGTAGAAAAAGTGTTTTGTGACAGTTAATAACTGGGCCAAAACTGAAGTGGTGTCAAGTCAAGTTAGTCTGAAGGACACAAAATGCTTTATGTGGCAGGGGGAAAGGGTGTTCTGCATTACTTTTGTTTTTGTTTTTTGTTCTTTTTTTGCATTATACATGAACAATAGTGCTTTGATCAAAAATTCACTGAGAAAAATATAGAGCATGAAAAGGCAAATGGTAACTAATATGATTTTTCTTTGTTAATGTGGCAAGCCATCAGGACATGACAGGTGGCCCAGAATGCTAATTGGACAACTAGCACATAAATACAACTGAATGTGCTATATTTGGCAGGCCTATATTATGTAGAAAGTGCATTTTCATTTTACATAAAGCTTTCCAAAGGTGGTATATGAATCCCAACCATGTGATAATACAGTCCCCAATGCCAGTGCCTAAGTCTGTAAGACAATAAATTCCCATGGAGTTTTGGCTTCAGGCTCCATGAAAATTGTAATGATGAGTTCAGTGCAGTGAGTACAAGCATACATTTGGTTTATGAGACACAATAAGGGAATCTACTTTTGAGAAGACAGTACATTCCAATGAATGTCTGATGACTGGATTGCTAAAGGACAGCCACAGGACTGTAAATAAAC
>NW_017728918.1:57473943-57476066 GCF_001723895.1 Crocodylus porosus | reverse complement strand
CCCCCCCCCCCAGCTGCCAGCATTGTGGGGCCAGCAGAAGCAGCATGGAGCCAGCTCCCCCACTGCTCTGCCTGCTTGAGTGGGAGGGGGGCCAGCTCCTCGCTCCCCCAACCCCTGCAAGCCCCACTTACCTCAGACTCCAGGAGCAAAGAGTGAAGCCAAGCCAAGTGGAGCTGCCACTGACTGAGAGCCTCAGACCCCACCTTTCCTCTCTCACTCTGGGCAGAGCTGGGGGTTTCCTGCCCTGTTTGCAAATAGCTCTTACAGGCTGAAATTCAAGCAGTCTACAAAGCTCTTTGCAAAAGCAGGGAATCCACAGGTTTCTCTGCTAAAAGGAGAAATCTGTGTTTTCTCTGATAAAAAGGGGAAATCCATGGTTCTCTCTGTTTTTCCCTGGGAAACAGAAAACCATGATCCTTGGTGATCATCTTGCACTCTCCAACACATGTGCATCAAATGTTACATATTGGGACTGTGGAAAGGTACAGTTCATAATCATTTGGAAAACTGCCATACTAGGTCCTACCAAATGCCTATCTAGTCCAATATCCCATCTCTAAGAGTTAGAGGCAGTGGATGCTTTAAAACACCAGTGGCCACCTTTTTGACAGGTGTGCCAGAGGTTAAGCCCTACCCCTACCCCAAGTGCCACTCTGAGCTCGAGCTCCACCTCTTCTAAAGGCATACTTGATAGAGTTTATGTCCTGAGGTGCAGGAATGGAGGCAGGGGTCTCTGGGACATGGAGAAGGGACAAGATACTGCTGCAAGAGAGGTGTCACTGCCAAAAGCCAGATTAACTCTTTGCTAGCCCTCCAACTGCTGCAGTTTTATATGGGGAGTGAGGCTCCAAAGCCCTAAATTTGGTGATGGCTGCAAGACCAGGCAAGGGTTACCCTGTTTTTTGAAGGCAACACCTGACATCTCTTGAAGCAGCATCCTGCACCACTCTGCTTCACAGGGCAGGAGGCTTGAGCCCCCATGCCTTGATTTTAGTGCTTTCCTTTACTGAGCACTTGGGGCTCATGTACCATACACAGCAACTTCCTGTGCCACTTGTGGCATGTGTGTTGTGGGTTGGCCAGCCCTGCTTTGGAGGAAAGGTGCAAGAAACAGGACAGGGGTAGGATGATTCATAGCCTCTTCAGTCATAGGTTTAGGGATATATTAAGTCTGAGGCTACATTTTTGACAGTTGTGTTTAATAGCCCCTGACATACCAATCTTATAGACATCCCAGGAAGATTTTGGACCGTGTTGGGGATGAGGCAACAGGGACAGAAGCACTTCTTGATTTGCTGCTCAAGAATAGAGAGGTATTAGTTGAGAACCTGAGGGTGGAAGACAACATGAATGACAGTGACCATAAAATGATAACAGTTCAAAGATACTGAGGAAGAGGAGGAAGGAATGCAGTAGAATAAAAATACTGGATTTCAGGAAAGCAGACTTCAACCAAAACACAGGGAACTGGTTGGTGGCATCCCCTGAGAGACAAGTGTGAGAGAAAAAGGAACTGGCTAGCTGTACTTTAAAGAAGCTATATTAAGGGCATAGGAATAGGCTTATCCTGATGCAAAGAAGAGATCAGCAAGGCTAAACAGCAAACTGTTCAATGACCTGAAACTCAAAAAGAGGTCTTACAAAGAGTGAAAACTTGGCTATATTATTAGAGTTGAGCATAAAAGTATCATGCATCCATGTGTGCAAGGAGAAAAATCAGCAAGGCCAAGGTATGAAATGAGATACAATGAGCAAAAGACATAAATGGCAATTAAAAAGCATTCTACAAGCATGTTAAGAAATAAAAGGGAGACCAAGGGAAGTGTAGGTCTCTTACTGAATGGAGAAGGCAATCCAATAATGGATGATGTGGCAAAAGCTGAGGTATTTAATACTAGGGCTGTGCAAAATTCCACCAGGTGTTTTGTTTCAACACTGTTTCAACTTGTTTTGATCTTGAAACAGCAAAATTGAAATGAAATGAAAGGCTTTGAAACAGCCTTGAAACGAAACAAGGGCAGTTGAAACATTTCGAAAGTGTCAAAACATTTAGAGTTTTGAAGATGGGCTTGCTTGCAGGGAAACAGAAACTAAGGAGAGGGAGGGGGAAGAAGGGGGAAGGA
>NW_017728918.1:57433625-57473663 GCF_001723895.1 Crocodylus porosus | reverse complement strand
CCCCCCCGTGCCTTCACACTTACAAGTGACACAAGTTTTGCTTTCAAAACTTTGAGGTTCAGTTTCCCAGAAGCTCCTGCACCTATCTCCTCGAAACTTGGCAGGCTTCATGCCCTCAGAAAGGTCTACCATTTCTGATCTTTTAATTGAAATATGCCAAGAAGTGACAAGGTTATAGGCAGTTTTGTGCTTCCCCATTATAGCCTATGAAAGAGCAAAACAGTTTTGATGAAACAAAATGTAACAGTGCTTTCAAAATGAAATGAAACTCAAAATAAAACACTGTCCCACTGAAACGTCAAAACAGAAGTCAAAATGAAATGGGGCCATTTCACACAGCCCTATTTGAGAGCCACTGGTTACTTCTTTCAGAACTCACGGATGTTGGATGAGGTCCCAGATAGCTAGAAAAGACCAAATATAGTGCTCATTTCTCCCTTCTCCCCCCTTCCCCTGTCTGAAATAAAAGGCAAAAAAGGGGCTGGAGGTGGTAGCTCTGGAAAGTTACAAAACTTGGCCTCAATATTTAGAAAGATTATGGAGTATGTCAATAATCTTCTTCAGGCATAGGAAGGGTGTTTGTGCCCAAAAGCTTGTAAGGAACAACTTTTCCAACTGTTTAGTAGGTCTAATAAAAGATATCATATCTACCAAAAGAAACTTGCCTGCCTATGTCCTTACTGATGAATTCTCACTTAAATTACTGCAACCAGTTTGGGGCACCACACTTAGACCAACATGGCTACAACCAATATTGCTCATTGTAGTAGTTCCAAAGTAGTTCCTAAAGTAGTTCCTAAAGCGTGGAAGGTAGCAGCAGGTACAAATTCTTACACTTAAGCCAGAAAAAAACAAATGCACAAACACAAACTGGAGCATGACTGAATACAGCAGAAAAGGATCTATAAGTTATAGTGGACTACAAGCTGAATATCAGCCAATAGCATGCTCTTATTGCTGAAAAAGCCAATAGTATGTTGGATTGCAATGAACGGAGTCTTGATTGCAAGTTAAGGGAAATGATTCTTCCACTCTATTCAGCACTGATGAATTCTCACTTAAATTACTGCAACCAGTTTGGGGCACCACACTTCAAGAATGACAGGAACAAACTGGAAAGATTCCAGCAGAGAGTGATAAAAAAATGTTGAGGCTTAAGAAATCTGATTTACAAGAAACGTTTGGAAGAACTGGAATTATTTACCTTGGAGAAGAGAAGATTGAGGAGTGAATTGATAACAGTCTTTAAATACCAGAAGGGTGGTTATACAGGGGAAGGTAGACTAGTTAACGTAGTTATAAGGGACATGCCAAAGAGCAATGATTTTAAATTGCAGCAAAGGAAATTTAAGTTGGATACTAGGAAAAACTTTAATTGTGAGGATAGCTAAACATTGGACCAGCTTACCTATAGAGACTTTGGACTCTCTGTCCCTCATGTTTTTAAGAGCACACTAGACAAACACTTGCTTGGAATTGTTAAAACAGAGATGAAACTGCCTTGAATAAGAAGTTGGGCTAGATGACCTTCTGAAGTCCTATTCAGCACTATTTTTCTATGATGCTATGAGCTGCTATGGTCAAAAGTAATATAGCTGACTGCATGTATATTAATATAGGAGGTAAAAAATTAAGATATTAACCCTAAGTAAGGCATTAATAAGAAAAATGATAGTTGAGCACTGGGTTGGAACTCAGGAGGCCTGTATTCAGTTCCTTGCTCTGTTATAGACTTCCTATATGCCTTAGTATGATTGGAATGTTGTTGTAGCTGTGATGGTCCAGCACACTTTGTGCCCAAAACTTTGTCTAACTTCTTTTCCGACTATACACTTGATCCAGTAAAAAAGATCACAAAAAATAAAGTTGTTTCTCCTCTGTGATTTAGAACAATGGTTCTCAAGCTTTTTAGACTCTAAGAATGTTAGACTCAAGACAAACCTTGGAAATTGCCAGCTCTTAGCTTTCACTCAGTTTTTGACTACCAAAAAATAACAGACAAACTGCTGTTGCAAAGGACTCAGAAATACCGTAACAGGTTAGAATGTTTTCAGCTCTATGGATTCCTATTTGGAATCTCTGGGTTTATCTTGTGAATCATGTGCAGCTGTTTGTATCTCTAACAATACTAATATTGTGTAGTACACCATGGCACTCCAGGCTGCCACAGCACCCAGATTGAGAATCACCGACTTAGAACAAGTAGGGTCTGATATGGCTGGGATATAAACCTGTCTTCATAATGTCCTCTATTCCTGGTGTTTGTGTAAACCACAGGCCCAATTCTGCTTTAGCTGGACTTCCTAGCCTCTCTCCCCAATCCTGGCAATCAGCTAGTATCACCTGCTATATAAGTCGAGGGCCTGAACCTACAGCAGCTGTACTGCTTAGCATTACTTCCTGAGAAGTGTGGGCAGCCAGCAACACCTAATATATCCTGCCTGGTCCTGGAGGCCAAGGAACAAATCCTGACTGCATCCACCTTTTTAGCATCCTAAATCCATTTTTAAGAGCATGTAGGAAGATATTATCATTTACAGACAGGTTTTATGTATTCTCATGCCTAAAGATGCAAGTAGATGCCTACTGTGATTTTCAGAACCTCTAAGGCTCCTAAATTCTTTTGAAAAATCAGGTTCTTAGTCTTTATGCTTCGGTTCCCAATCTGTCATATGTTTAATAGCATTTTTATATCTCACAGGGCTGCTGTGAGGATAAATAAATTAAAGACTGAAACATTGAGAGACTATGGTAATAGGAGCCTACAAGTAGCTCAGATAGATGTAGATATCAACAGAAGCTCTTTGAGACAGAAAGATTATTTGAGTTCCAACTGCAGAGCCTTAATAACAGTATTTTAGGAGTGGCAATTTACCATGTTAAACAGGACTCAGTACGACACATGCTTAGTGCATATGTCTGCTTTTTAAAATTAATTTCCTTTAAGTGTCTTGTGAAAGTCCTGTTAAGTTATATAATCTCACGGTACAATACATACATTCTGTAGACATTCCAATAACTTTAAAGTATACTGTGTCTCTTTATAAGGATATAAAATGTTGTCTATGATACACATGATTTTTTTACTCTCTCTATTTGACTTCCCTCTATGAGTATTAAGTTAGACAGACACTAGTAATAGTTCTTTTTGTATTTACAAGAAGCAATTGTCCTGTAATATATGCCAGGAAACCGAATGATAATGTTTAAACCTTCATTATTACTTAACCATTAACTTTTTCTCTTCCTTTGTGGTGGTTCACCTTGTCATTGATTGTTTCCTCCCTGCTTGAATTTCTGTACCTTTGAAATCAAAGTCCTTTCAGCCAAACAATCTTACACCCTTGCGATAGATTATACACCTTGCATCAGGCTCTCTGTTGCAGAAGTAGTTCTCATATTAACCTCTCAAAATCAAGCCATTTGGTTTCATTTTGAGAGGAGAACCGACCTTGGCTGTACAACATATGGTTACTGTACCTGGTCTGAGAAAGTAGATCTTCCATTAATTCTCATAAAACCTTATAAATACTGAAAAATCTATGGATATTTCAGTAATATTTTCAAAATAAAAAACAAACAAAAAAAGCGCAGAGTAAAATGCCAGTTAAAAATGTCAGCGGTGAACAGTCTTGACCTAGTCGATCACAGAATCAGACAGAAATAGGGCTCCACAGATCATCTAATCCAACCCCCTGCCTAAGGCAGCATCATCTCTATCTAAACTGTCTAATACAAATTCATTGTCTGATTTAGGGGTGGGCAATTATCTCAGCTGCAGGGCCACTTAATGAAGTTAAGGTGTTGATGAGCTGTCATGGGCTACACACACAAAATTAATCATGAAGATATCATTTAAAAAAATTATAGATAAAAAACATCATATTCTAAAAATCAAACATTTTCTGTAAAATACTTTAATTGTATTTAAAAATATATTTTTTGTCCTGTTGAGTTTTTTTTTTTTTGAGTAGGGTATACAGAGGTGATTGTAGCCCCCTCCAGCCTGCCCCAGGGTACTGGGGGTAGCCTCACCTGAGAGGATGGGACGGGAGCTGTGCGGCTGCAGCCGGGTGGCAGCAGGTGTCTGGGTCAGCTTGTGGCACTGCGTGGGGAAAAGCAGGAGGACCAGGACTGGGGCTTCACTTGCCAGGAGGTGCCAGGGAAGCTTTGCTGCCTCCAGGCACAGGTGCAAAACTCCCACCACATGGTCCTAGCACCCAGGGCAGCTCCTGCCAGGTCTGAACTACAGGCAGGTGGGGCACTGTCAGCCTACCCTGAGCAGTGGTGTCAGGGCCTGAATGCAGCTCACCCAAGATCTGCTGAAAGGAATGGGGCTGGCAGGCAGCTTCTACCCAGCATTCCCTGTGGCACCATCAGACGTCCTGCTGCAAAACTGGAGCTGCCAGTGAGCATGACTCACCCAAGGCCTAGCACGCAGTCCCCTCTGGTGCCAGCAGAAGCCAAAGCTGGAGCCGCTGCCCACAAGCTGGATAGAATCAACTGATGGGTTGGATATGGCCCACAGGATGCATTTTGTGCACCCCTGCTCTACCCTCTTAGCAGCAGTACATAACAGGTGAATCTATACCTGTGCAGTAACCAAAAATTAATGCATAGTACAGGTGGCATCTAGTTTCATAGCTTCATAGTTCTAGACAGAAGGGACTTGAGCAGATCATCAAGTCCGACACCCTGCCATGGCAGGAAAAAGTACTGGGGTCAAACGACCCCAGCAAGGTGATTGTCTAGCCTTGTCTTAAAGACCTCCAGGGTAGGAGCCAGTACCACTTTGCTTGGAAGCTGTTTCCAGATCCTAGTCACCCTGACAGTGAAGTAGAACCTCCTGTTGTCTAATCCTAATCATCTCCAGCTTGTAACCGTTATTTCTAGTCACTCCTGGTAGTGCTCAGGGGAACAGGGACTCCCCCAGTGCCTGCTGGTCCCCTCTGACTAGTTTGTAAATGGCCACTAGATCCCCCCTCAGCCTTCTCTTGTGGAGGCTGAATAGGTTCAGGTCCAGTAGCCTCTCCTCATAGGGCCTGCCCTGCTGCCCCCTGATCATGCGAGTGGCCCACCTCTGGACCCTCTCCATGTTGTCCACATCCCTCTTGAAGTGTGGCACCCAGAACTGGATGCACTACTCCAGCTGCGGCCTGACCAGTGCCACGTAGATGGGGAGGATCACCTCCTTGGACCTGCTCGAGATGCATCTGTGGATGCATGACAAGGTGCATGCCTGTACTGCACAGTAAATAAGGTGACCTACACTGACTTGGGCATAAATTTGATACCTCCATAATGCCATAATGTAGGTATCAGATTTATACCCAATTAGTTACTGTACAGTAACACAGTGTGTGTGGACTGACTTGGGACTAACTTTAGTCTCAAATCGGTCCATACACAGTGTTACTGTGCTTTAATGCCTGCACATGTAGCTGTCAGCCTAAACCTGCTTGCTGCACAGTAAGTTACTGTACAGTAAACTTAATGCATAATAAATGCATGTGTGGATGTGCCCAGTCAGCCATGACAACCACAAGACATAACACCCTAATTTGCAGAGGAATCATGGTAGCCAACGTTCTTCTGCAGGAATGGTTAAAATATGCTTAAGAGATCCAAGGAAGAGCACCCTTCCACCTGCTCCCAATAGAGAGGAGGGGAAAAACTCCCACAGTTCCTGGAGGTAAGAGCCTTTAGCTTGGAACCTCTGGGTTTTAGTCCCAGCAGGAGTATTGAAACATCCAGTCAAAGTCTCCAGACTTGGCTGCAGCGAACAGCCACTGCTTTGAAGGAAGGGTTAAAAATATCCAGTGCATGTAGCAGCAGGAGAGAAAAAAAATCTCTCCCAGCTCCAGCAGTAAAGACCAGAAGTATGGGAAATCCCTAAGCATGGTTTTTAAATAAATAAATAAAGTATATATTGAACATTAGAAAGTTTCCTGTCTTAAAAATATATTATTATTAGAGAAGGCAATACAATTTAGGTAGCATGTAAACAGTTAATCTTTTCTTTCTACAGAACTTGAACCCCACAGAGTTAAATGCCTGCAATAGATTTCAGTTATGATTTAAAAAACAAACAAGAAAAGCATCATGTGTTTCTTGTACTAACATTGTGAATAAGGCATGTGTAAAGCTCAAAACAGAAAAAAGTCACTAAATTAGATACCAAGTGATTTAAAATAGAAAAGTACCAGATGCCCTTATACGCTTCACTAATGTCACTGTAGGAATCCAGCAGGAAAGAATTCTTTTGATTTGTCTACTCTGTAACACAATTATTGTTTCTTTTTATAAGAAAGAAGTCTCCTGACACCTTGGCCTCCACAAATAATAAAATGCTTCATAGGAAACATCAGCACATAGTTCCACTTTAGGGCCATATTCTTTTTCAGTTAGGTTGATCATTGGCATTTGTCTTACTGAAAGAAGTTAGGGCCAAAAAGTGGAACTCCATCAGAACTGAGTGCTTAAGTCAGAGGTGTAGCAGCTAGTGCCCTGAGCAGAGCATGGGGAAGCAAGGTATTGTGCTCAGCATTGGAGAACTAGGGGTGGGCAGAGCTTTACCTGCACAGGCTCACCCATGAGCTCACCACACACTGATGGTTGCTGTTGCTGCTGCAGTATGAGCTTAGGATGCTGTAGTCGTGGACTTCCTGAGGCATTCTGGCACTCTCCTCTAAATCAACGCCATGGTCTAGTGTCCTGCTTGCCCCTGCTTAATTATTCTAGTGGCTTATATTCAAGACTTCAATCCACAAATTGTTTAAGAGCCTGAGCCCAGAGGTGCCTTGATTATTCTTAGTAAAGTTCAGTAGATACCCAGAGTTCTGCTGCAGGTGTATGTGAAACTACTACCATGTTGGCAACACTGATTCTCCTGGTGCCTATTTGATGCCTAAGCCTGCCTGAAATTCACAAAAAGTGGTCCTCCTTCAAAATTCCTTAACGTGACAAATCTGGTGGGCTTGTTAATTAATTTGAAGTGACAGCACAAAACACAGCAGCCACAGTTATTTTCTGTCAAAAAGATTGATCTGCTGAAGGGAAGAAAAGACAGGTGACATAGATGCCTTACATGAGGAAGGGGTTTTCAGCTTTGACTCATGTCTCACCCAATTTATGGCTGCAGATAGATTCATATCTGGGAGAGAGCCAATATTTCAGACACATGCATTTTTTGCTGCTTCCTAATGTCTACCCTCCACTTAGCATGCTGGATGTTTTGAATCCCATCCTTAACCTCTCCCATGGGTGGATCCAAGCTTGTGGTGATGGGGATGCAGGCATGCCATCTTTGAGGGTGGAGTGGATGCATCATGAAGACAACTCATTGCACATATGGCACACAGCTAAAGGGGCTGTGGCTGTAACCCCTTGCTATGATCCTGGATGCCAGTAAGGGCTCAGCAGCTCTTGCTAGAATTCTTCAAGTGTGATAAGATCTGAGCTCACTCTTGCAAGTCCCTGCTTTCAAGCAGCTGTAGAGCCTTCTCCTTTTCACTTTCTCCCTCCAATCCCTTCTTTCCCCCTGCTAGATTCAGCAGCAGGGAAAGGAGGAGACTCAATGAGCAGTGACAGTGTGGCCCTCTTCCTCCCCTCTTTTTCCTTGGTATTGAACTCAGCAGAGGGGAAGAGAGGAGCCAAGAACAGGTGGCTTTGGAGCTGCTTGAAAGCAGGGGATCTGGGAGGCAGAGCCCACGTCAACCAGTGATAAGCTCATATATAGATACCTATACATGTGCTCCTAATCCAATTAATTGAGTCTGCTCTGTGTTCTAATTAGAATGCTCTAGCATTGCTGCAGTGTCACATGTATAAGCACCTGTGGGTTCAAAAATGGCTACTGGGGTGCTTTAACTAAAGTTCATTGAATGAGGTTTACCTGAAGCCATTTTAAACATGGGAGCTTAACACGTATGATACTATGGTATTTTAATGAGAGTGGCTCTCTTGGAACTTCTCTAATGAAAATTCCCTCCCCCAATCCTAAGCATGTGTATAGGCTCCCACAGAGCTCACAGTATCATGGTAGTTTTCATATAAAATTTTGATGAAGTACCTATTAGCTCAGAGCTGAATGCATATGAAGGGCAGAGACAATAAGGAATGCAATCACACTGCTGCACCACCCGGGATATATGCTCCTGTTCCATGCTGTGTTGGGAGCTTAGGTACCTAGTTCAGGTTTCTTATTTCCACTTCAAGATCTTGACATTAAATGTTAGGCATTGTGATACTGAGTGGGTATGTCTACATGAGACGCTAGAAGTGCAGTAGACTAATTCTACTGCTCATTAGGGAGTCTTGTCGAAAGCTGTGCTAATGAACTAATGTGTGGTAGAATTAGTCAACTGTGCATTAGCATCACATAAAAGAAATGTGCCGGTGCTACTGCACAGTAGCACTGATTATGGTTCATATGTGCAGTGGGTCTAGCCTGGTCTCTTGCTGAACTTGCCTGCCATGACTTAGATTGGAAAAAGGAAGTGATTTTCAGTGTTATTTTGAGATGAGAAACACCACATACCACCCAGGTGTTATACTCTCCCAGTGCAAGTTTCTTTATTTCACCACAGGAGGTTACACGGTAGCACTCATCTCATTAATTACTTCATTAGCGAGGGAACATTGGTAAGCCTGATAAGGAGGAGTGCAGGAATCCCCGGTGTCCTGAATGACTTCAGCCACTCTTGTCCTGGCTCAGGGAGCCCTACACTGGCCACCTGGACCCCCACCTGACCCACTTCAACTGCTGCCTAGGTCAGACCCATGCCCTGGTGGTGTGCACCTTTGGCTGCCTCAAGGGCTGCTGGCATGCCTACACCACCCACCTTGAGTTTGCCAAGGACAACCTCCCCTGGGTCATCATTGTAGCCTGTGTGCTGGTGCTACATAACATCTGTGAGACCTGGAGGGAGCTTTTCCACAAGGCCTGGGCAGAGGATGTGTGGAGTGCTAAGAATGCCTAGCAACAGGAGCACCACTTATGGCAGCAGTGGTGCCCCCCCTGCCCCGAGGTCCCAGGAGAGCTGCACACCCATCATCAGGGGCCAGGGAACTAGGTGTGGGAGGTGCTGGCTGACAGCCTCCTCCAGCACTCCATGCTGTACCTGCCTGCACAGCTACCTGTGGACCCCCCCATCCCCAGCACCATGCTTACTGCAGACATGTCTCACAAGAACAAGTTTTTATTTCCCTCACATCAAACAGACCCCTCTCCCTCCTGGACAGACAAAGCCCCTTCACCACCCACCCCACACCAACAATAAAATGCCTTCTTTTCCATGAAAACTTTGTTCAGTGTCCTTTGTGTGCCATCTTGGGGTGGGGTGACTAGGGAACAGAGCCCAGGGACAGGCATCCAGCATCTCAGCCTTTGGACGCTCCCCCACAGGTGAGCATGTTGCAGCAAGTGTGGTGGGTGGAGGGCTTTCCCAGGTGTAATGGTGGCCGATGTTCTCCCAGTGTGGGCAGCTCACCCTTCAGCAGCTGCTGTCCATTGCCAGCAGGGCTGGAATTCAATCCTGGCCCTGCTTCAGGCAGCTCCATCTCTGTACCCACATGGGGGCAGGGCAAGTGGAGGGGCTGGGCTGGGTCCAGGCAGGGGGCCTTGTTGGCACTAGACCCTAAGCAGGGGCTCCTGGCTGCTGGAGGTGGTGCAGGACCTCCTTCCAGATCCAGGTTGAAGCTTCCTGCTGGGTGGCAGGTGGCTGCTAGGTGGCATGTGGGGGTAGGGTCAGGGGCTGGGCTTGAATGGCCAGAATGGTGTCCAGCACCCAGCAGTTGTCATCCATGGCTTCCACTGCCCAGACCAGGATAGCATTCTGTTACCACAGTACCTCTACCCACTTGTCCTTCAGGGCCAGGAGCTGCACCCAGAACTCCCAGTCTGCTTGTTACCATGCTGCCCCATAGCAGTTCTATTCCTCCTTGAAAATGAAATCCTCTTCCCACCACCTGTCCTGGCAGGCTACGTCCTCTGTCCACCACCTGTTCTGCTGGGCCATGTACTCTGCCTTCCAGGCCCAAGCATCAGCCAGCCAGTCCTCCAATGCCATGACCAGGTGGTCCAGGAGGAGGGTCCTGTCCAGGGTCCTCCTCTGGCAGAGCCAGCACATCTGTAGGGCCCTGGCTGTGGGTGGTGGCCACCCTGAAGCTGCATCCTAGCTGCCAAGGAAGGCCTTGCCCCCACATGCAGCTACAGGCCCCGAAGAGCCATGAGACAGAAGCTGTTTGTGAAAGTTTGCAACATTTCAGAGATAAGATGCTCTGCAGCAGGTGCCATGCACTGCCCAGTCTCAGATCAGGATCGGGCATGGACAGGTGGCCAGGGACCATGGGAAATTGGGCTGGTAGGTCTGGGTCCAGGTGGCCACTGGCTGAGCCCCATGTCTTTGCTTATTCCCCTAGAGCCAGTGGGCTGCTGGGTGCTGGCCACAGGCAACTTACCTCCCCCGCCCCTGTTCCCACAGTGGGATAGACCAGCATCCTGGCTGCACCTGCTGCTGTGGCTCCAGATCCTGCTCCCACCCTCTTCTCTGGCAGATCAACTGCTCCGCTGCACATTTTGCCCAGCCCACAGTGCCTGGGCTCAGGGGAGGCACAGCGTTCCCAGATGATGGGGATGAGAAGCTGTCCATATCTTTGCCCTCCTCACAGGGGGCCTCTCAGGGGAGGCACCCTGGATCCAGCCCTCCCCATGCCACCACTGTGCTCTGAGTGTTCCCCTTCTGTGCATGCTTTGGGGAGAGTGCAAGGAGCTATTTGCATAGAATAGGGGGTGCCTGACACACTATGCCCTGCTGCTGCTAATGGCCATGATGCCCCAGGTGCACCTGTACACCTAGTATAGGACCCTGAGCTATGACAGCACAGGGGGCAAAGCCAGGCTGTACCACAACCTCCAGCACTGCCTGGAGGACTACCTGTGGCTGTGCTATCCAGCCCTGCCCCCCGTAGCCAAGGAAGATATTGACACTGGCATCAATGCATTCCTCAGCGTATGGAAGGCCCAGAGTTGTGCATTGTATCTTGTCTTCCTGCATGCTGTGGGGGATAAACCTGGGGCCAGAGGAGTGTGCGCAAACCAGGCAGGGAGTGGGGCAGGGGCTGGAGGCAGGGCCAGGGGCAAGAGTGGGGAGGGCCCTTCCCTGTGAGCGTGGCTTACCACATGGCCAGGGCTAGTATGGCTGGCAGTTCTGCATGGTCACAGCTGTCAGCAATGGTGTGTGGCTCTGGATGGCATCTTCAGATGGTGGGGTATGGCGAGTGGCTGCCCAGCTGAGCCCCCCCGCCCCAGGAGGGAGCTGGCACTGCTGTCAGCTGGTGGTGTCATGTCTAGCTGTGCCTCATGGCAGGGGCTGGGGCTGTGGAGCTGGCATGGCAGGTGTTAGCCTGGGCTACCTGACCTCTTGGTGGAGGGTGCAGCTGGGGAGCTCAGTAGGACAAGCTGCTGGTCACCCTAGGGGCCCTTCCCTGATGACATGTCACCAGGGGTGTCAGGCTGGAGTTGGGGCTCAGGCAGGCCACCTATGAGGAGGAGGCATGGATGAGGAAGATGCCATCGTGGATCTCACGTCAGATCTCTGGGTCCCCGCACAGTTGTCCCTATGCTTCCAGTCCTGGACAGCTGTCAGCAACACCCAGTGCAGGGGCCCAGCATGTTGCATTGCCCTGCAGCACCTGTGACCTCAGGACAGGCTGCTGGGGGTGCACTGTGGGCAGATGGAGCTGGGCCCAGTAGCCAGAAGCTGCCCGCAGCTGGGCCTGAGGGCTGGCAGGCCTTGCTGTAGCCTGCAGCAGCCTGCAGGCCTGAAAGGTGTAAGCCTGGCAGCTGTGTGGCAGTGCAGTGCCAGGTAGAAGTACTGGGGTGCAGGCAGGTTGGTGAGGCTAGCCTGTGGCCTGCTCAGAGGGGCACAGGGACCTGGAGTGGCCTCAGGCTCCTTGCTCATGTCTCCCAGGGCTCTAAGTGCCTGCAGGCTTTTAGAGGTCTGAGACAGGGGCTACCATAGAGGCAGCCCAGCCCTGGACCAGGAGAGGCTTCCAGCTCAGAGCCCTGGGGCTAGCCTGAGTCCAGCCTCCTAGTGGTAGGTCTGACCTGGGAGCAAACATGATCCCAGGCAGTGTCTACACATGCATAACTGCTCAGTAACTAATCACATGTAAATTTTATACCTGCACTTGAAAGGTATCAAATTTACTCACGATGACAGACTTTTACCGCGTGTGCACATGTAGATGTGTGTGCTTACTGTGGAGTAAACTACACTACTGAACAGTTAAGTATCTCATATAGATGGTCCCAGTATGTGGTAAAGAAGGAAAAGATGTGTGGCAGACTCCCCAACATAGCTCAGCGCGTCAGGCTTGAGAAATCTCTAATGTGATTGGTGGAGCATTTCTACCAACTCACAATGCAACTGGCGGACCATTTCCACCAATCGGAAAGTGACAGGGCAAAGCTTGCCCAAGAGTCTGGACCTGATTATGAACTGCACTTTTCAGGTCTGACAGACTTCAGGGCAGAGCTCCTAAAGATAATAAAAGGAACAGTGTGCTCAGCATGTGGTAGATGCATTGAAGGACAAAGAAGCAAGCAGGGCTAGGAAGAGCTTTCCAGTGGGTGTTTCCAGTTGCCTCAAAGACGCCCTGAAGATTCCCTTCGCTGGAGAGACTTGGCAATTGGCGCTGGCTCCAGATGGTGCACAGGTTGAGGCATGAAGCCCTGGGAGCTGGTCGAGACAGCTTGGGTCTATGGCCAGGAGTGTGGTGCATGGGCTGGTACACAGAGCCCAGGCCTTGGGAGCTGCATGGGGTCTCAGGCCTCTGACCTCTGGCATGCAGCTGGGGCCCAGCGCAACAGAACTGCACAGTGGGTCCCAAGAGGGGACCAAGACCCTGGGAGCCATTCGAGGTGACTTGGATCCATTACTCCTGGCATGTGGCTGGAATTTCACACAAGCGATGCAGTGCACAGCTAGTTCCTACACAGGGGACTGAGCCCCAGTGTTGCATAAGGCGGCCTGAGCCTCTGGCCCTGGACAAAAGGCCAAGCCCTTGGTGCACGGAGCCATGGGTGGGCAAGAGCCCAGGAGGCTTCTGCCAGATAGGAGCAATGTGCCTGCAGGTGAAGACCCCCTGTCCTAGGACCCTTGGAATTGTGAGTTGTCCAGGGAAAGGGATTCCCACAGGGGAGGGGGAGTTACTCAGGCAGTAAGGCCGAAGGGGAAGCCCAGGCAAAGGAAGTCTTCTTTAGGTCAAGGGTGCTCCAAGGGGACATCCCTAGAGATCTTGTTTAGGCCTGGGGAAGCACTGAAGGGTTATGGGTACCTGATGTTGCTGCGCTTCATATTTTGTATATTATTATATTTGTAAATGTATAGTTATAAGATCTCTGCTGGACCATGTACCAGCTATTTGCATTTAGTGATTGTTTCCCTATACATACCTGCACATACCTGTAATTATTTATTGTCCTTCTGTATTCCCTTATGTTTATCAGTTTTAGGCCAGCCGTTTACCTGTGCAGGACCTGATGCCCTTTTGAAGTAGCACAGATTCTTGGGATATAGCATCACATAAGAATAGTGCATTTTATTTATAGAGATGTAAATATGTATTAGTTTTGATATTTTATTATGTTGTGTAATATTGTGCCTTATATTTTATGTACCTCTATATTTGTGTATTAGTAGTTTAGTAGAGTCTATAACCCTGCTTGGGGAATCTGCCGGCTCCCCTTGCTGTCACTTACCTGTATTTACCTGTCACTTACCTGAAACCCCGGTGGTGGTGACCCATTGTAGAGAATAAGGTTTATACTTACATAGATAGATAGATACATAGATACATAGATAGATAGATATCTGAGTATATAGATTGTTGTACATATATATCTGTACCTATGTTTAAATTTATGTCTATTTATCCATTTATGTAAATATTGTATATAGTTTGATATTGTCCTGACCTGGCTCTATAGGGAGCAGGGAGACTGTGCTTAGCTTGCAGGTCTCTTCCACAGCACCTCTGCCTGCTGCCAATTCCCTTCCATTAGAAAGGGGAGTACATACCCTGGGTACACCCAGGCTACAGATGTTTGAATGTGTGGGTGGCCTAGAGACAGATAGGAAGTTGTATGTGAGGGGCCCAAAGAAAGAGAGGTGGGGCAGGGGACAGAGGAAGCTGTAAAAGTCTCACATAAGAAGGTTTGGATTTGGCTGAGTGTTTACAACAGTTTACTCCTACACTTTGAATCTGTAGGAGGTGATTCCTTGAATTCCATGGTGGCTTCATTAGTAAACTTTTTCCTAATAAAAAGCATAATTTCAAGCCAATATTATAATTTAGATAATGGTTTGATTCTGCCTGCCTTATTCATGCTGTACAGGAGGTTACGAGCATACAGTTTTACAATATAGATATAATATCATTAATAAAAGAGAATATATCTCCTTGATTATATTAGTACATTTAATTTAAAACTAAGAGCTAGTCTGTAAATTTGCAAAGAAAATGATCAATTAAATTGACCCATTAAAAAAATAATTGCCATCACTGGAATTCTATGGCAGCTTTGTTAGTAATCTTTTTCCTAAAAAAAAGCATAATTCCAAGCCAATATTTTAAAAAGGGATTAGGTATGACTTTATGGGCCACGATTTTCAGACAGCACCAAACTTTATTTGAAAGGCAGGTCTCTCTAATGTGTTTTACATTGGACTTTCAAAAGACTAGTTCTTTTTAGCCTAAGTTTGTCTCTCCAATTAAAAGAAAATTCTTTAAAAATATTCAAATGATGTAATTTAGATAATGGTTGGATTTTGCCTGCCTTATTCATGCTTACCTGCATGCAGTTTCACAGTACAGATATAATCAAGAAAAGAGAATATTATCTTCATTGATTATATTGTACATAATAAACTAAAACTAAGAACTAGCCTCTGCATATAGTCTTATTGAAACCAATCAAACTATACAGAACAACCTCGTGTACAGTATGAATAAGGCATCGTATAAAAGAATATACCTCAATTATATTATATTATATATTTGAATTAAAACCAAGAGTTAGCCTAAGCAGCTCCCAGCTTAGGTCATCATCAGTGTTTAAAATCTCAGACTTCAGCAATACAGTGTGGAACTTGAACACTGAAGCTGAAGGAGTAACTGGTAGTAGTTGTAAGACTTGTTTTCTATATAGACTAGCCATTGGAGTGGGATATAATATATTTAGCTAGTGGGTTTTATATGCAACAATTATCCTGTCACTGTAATGAGAGAAGTAGAAAATGTAAGCAATTATCTTCTCAAAAGATAAATTACAAGACTATATACTGGAACAAAAAAAGTATACATATATCAGAGAGAAAAGATTGCTTAGAAGATAATTATAGATAACAATAAAACAACAAATCCACAATTCAACCAAAAATAAATATCATCACCATTTTATCTTCCTTATGTTTAAATTGATAGCAAAATGAATTTTTCTCAAAATGTTTTCATAGAGCAGAAATGAAAAAAATTGTTGAAAGTTTGCAGATGGGTGTTCACAAAGCATACTGCCTAGTCATATACACATGCAACTCTATAATAACCTATATCTGATTGCAGCTGCTCTTTGCATTTACAGTACCTCTCCCTATTTAAATCCATATGGATTAGAATCTCTTTTTTTACCATAGAGAATCGATACTCTGCAGTTGTGCGATTTGGGTGGTTTTACATCTGAAGCAAACAAGACAAAGAAAATGGTTTTCTTCTAAGTCTGTTCAATTGATTTGGAATTAGTTTATTTTCTAAAGAGATTGTGTCTTGCAATGCTGAGGATGGCAACTTCAGAAGCATAATCTTATTCAGGACCCAGAGTAGCACTGATTAGGGTCTTATTCCAGGTTATAAAATAAACAGATTTTTTTTTCTTTAATGCAGTATTTGGTAATCTCTTTCACACATCACAATGTAGCATTACCTCTTCTTGTGTAATAATCTACTGTCTACTGAGCTGCTATGTTTTCTAATACAGTGCTGCTTCTCTTCCAAAAGCACCCTTTTGATAAATAGAGCCTATTTGGCTTTGCAGTGGGAAAATTTGATAGTAAAAAACATATTATTAAGACATCATAACTATTAGAAAACTGAATAGAGTTCTGCATGTTGAAAATGCATCCATTTTTAATGTGCAGATTGATAGATTAAGTAGATACATTGTAGAACAATAAAGGAGACTAAATTGGAAGTCCTTAATTTAATTTTCATTTAGAACTTAAAACAACAATACAGTCATAAGCATAAAGTCCACTGATACACTTATCTGAAATTTCATATGGAACAACTTTCAGCTATTTATACAAATATCAAAAGTAGGCACAATTGGTGAGTCCTGCCCAAGTAAATGATTGTGCACTGTTCATCAATCAACTAGTTTGTTAAGGACAACTGAAATATGTAGGTATCATGCTGCATTTCCAGGAATTTTTGTCTCATCTCTACTTTAATTGAAGGCAGAACAAAGGGGAGGGTTGCATGTTACAGTCTGACTGGTTCAGAGAGGTGTGAGCTTTCATAGACGATAAACTGCTTCATTAGCATCTGACAAGGAAGCTTGTTGCTTATGGAAACATAAGCCTCTGATGCACTGCTAACTGGCTCTAATTGAAGGCAATGTGAGTTATGTTAATAATGGAACAGAAGTTGCTCCTGCATCTCTGCATTGTGTTGACATACCATTTATTTTGTACAGTTCTTTAGTCTCATGCCATGCTAAGGCTTGCCATATTGCAAACTTCCTTTTCAAACCAAGAAAGACAATTGCCAAATGTATTCAGCAGGTGGCACTAGGAACATTCCGCAAACAACCAAGGATAAGCCTTTTTTATTTAAGAGTGTGGTACTGCACCCCACTCTAGATCCATCACCAATCTTAGTTGCATTTTGGCAACTTGTAACAGAAAACACAAACTCTATGAAGTAGCTTCTACAGTTGGGAATGTATCTAACTTTTGATCAGTACCCTTGAGCTCACTCCCCACTCATAAGAAAATAGTGAATAATATAACAAAATAAAAGACTTATATTGTTATAACAATATGAACCTTCCAAATGAAACTTTCCAGCTGCTTGAATATTAAAGAACTCTGGGACAGTTATTAGGAATTCAATATGCTGTTAATGCTGTTTAACATTCTTATTATATTCACATACATAAATTGGTTCTTTCAATAATACCTTTATTCTGTAAATTTGCAAAGAAAATTATTGCAATCAATCAATTAAAAAATAGTTGCCATCACTGGAATTCTATTTCAACTGAGATCTATAAAGTATATAGGCACAGTCCTTTTGCTAAATAAGGACATGTTAAAGCAACAATGCTGTGGTCGAATATTTGTGTACCCACCAATATCATTGTTTCAAATTCTCATTCAGCCCATCACAACCTTGAAGATGAAGAATATAAAAAGAGGAGCTAATCCCACTGACATTAATTTATATTATTTCCATTCTTATTTGCAAACTGGATGACCAGAAACTAATTGAATGTGGAAAAGAGCTATAATTTTTTGATTGGTATATTTACATATCAATTGTACATGGGCAACTTTGTAATGATAAATTAATGGTAAATGGTATGTACAATATTTTTTTCTGTTTTTTTCTTTTTTGGTATCTTATATGCCCCTTTAATCCATTTCATAGAGTATATTTTAAGGTTATATTTAAAGTAGTTAAGTTTTATGTGGCTAGGTTTCTAAATAGGTTCTTCAAATCATCATATATCAAGTGATTAATATTAATGTAAAATCAAATGGATCTTGTTTAGCTTGGTACTAATTTCAGCTTCAGTTTTGTATAGTACACATACCCTTTTTTTTTCTTTTGGCCCTTAAGGTGAAAAAAAACAACCCAGTGGTTGTTCCTGGCAAGGAGGACCAGGCTGTCCACCTAGACCAAGATGCTCAGCTTCTGCTCATAGAGGTTGAGGCCTCAGGGGCCTCCTGGCACTGCCCAGAGAAGCAGCTGCATTGCCAGGTTGAAGATGATGGGGCTGAGCTAGCAGCCCTGCTTCACACTGGACTGGATGGGGATGTCATGCATCTCACCCATGGCTGGGTGGTGGTGGTGCAGCCATCATAGAGTCCCGCACAAGGTTGATGGTTCTGACCAGCATTCCAAGCTCTCGTAGGGTGTCAAGGTTATGGCAGTTGGGCTTGGAGCTGAAGGCATTTTTATTAGTAGATGTTTAGGGTTGGGGATCCAAAAAAGATGACAAAGCTGGTAGGGAAATACAGATTGCCCGAGTGAGGGACTAACAATAGAGGGATGGGGGTGAGGAGGGGAACGCAACTAGGTTACAGGAGATACAATGTTAACCAACTAAGCCTGGGGGTGGGGGGAGGATGGAAAGGGGAAGGGGAAGGGGAAGGAGGGGGTTCGCAATGCTGAGAGAGACAGGAGATAGATGCACACAAATCTGTTACAATGGTCCGCAATGGTGGAGGAAGTGGTTCGGAGAAAGTGTCTCAGCCCATAGAGAGTCTCATCGCGGGGGTCCTCTTCAGGTGGAGCGGGATCGTCCTGCTACATTTGATCCTAGCCAAAAGGTTGAGATGCTGATGGGAATCCACCATAAGGAAAGGTTAGTGTAATTCATCTCAATAAAGCATTGTGCTCAGTCCCCCTTAATGCCAACTCTTTTTCAATTTATGATGAACCACTATATCAAACACTTTTCAATTTCCTCTTCACTCCACCATCTGAGCCTAGATTCATAAAATCATAGAAAATTAGGCATGGAAGGGACCTAAGGAGGTCACCTAGTCCAACTAGATCATCCCAGCCAAGGTTTTCTCTGGCTAGGTCTTAAAAACCTCCAAGGATGGAGATTCCACCTCTTTGGGTAACCTGTTTCAGTTCTTATTACCATCCTTGTGAGAAAATTGTTTCTAATACCTAACTTAAACTACCCTTGCTACAACTCAAGACCATTGCTCCTTGTTCTGTCATCTGCCACCACTGAGAAAAATCTAGCTCCATCCTCTTTGGAACCCCGCTTCAGGTAGTTGAAGGCTGCTATTAAATAACACATTAGTCTTTTCTTCTCCAGACTAAATAAGTCCAGTTCCTTCAGTTTCTCCTTAGGAGTCATGTGCCCCAACACCCTAACAATTTTCATCATTCTCCACTGGACTCTCTACAATTTGTCCACATCCTTTCCGCCCAAAACTGGTACTCCAGATGTAAACTCACCAGTGCTGAATACAGGGGACTAATCACTTCCCTTGACCTGCTGGCAACACACTTAACAATGCAGCCAGTATGCTGTTAGCCTTCTTGACAACAAGTGCACACTGTTGAATTGTATCCAGCTTATTGTCCACTGTAACCCCCTGGACCTTTTCTGCAGAGCTGCTGCTTAGCCAGTTGGTCCACAGCCTGTACCAGTGCATGGCATTGTTCCAACCTAAATGGAGGACTTTGCACTTCTCCTTATTGAACCTCATGTGATTTCAGTTGGTCCAATTTTTCAATTTGTTGAGATCTCTCTGAATTCTAGCCCTGCCCTCCAGTGTATCTACTGCTACCCCCAAGTTTGGTGTCATCTGCAAACTTGCTGATGGCTCCATGCCATCTTCCAGGTCATTGATGAAGATATTGAACACAACTGGATGCAGGATCAACCCCTGGGGCACCCCTCTTGACACCAGCTTCCAACCAGACAGTAAGCCATTGATTAGTACTCTTTGATCCCAACAATCCAGCTAGTTTTCTATCTTATAGTCTGTTCATCCTACCCGTACTTCCTTAGCTTCCTTGCAAGGATTTTGTGGGAGACCATATCAAAAGCCTTGATAAAGTCAAAGTATATCATATCCACTGCTCTTCTGGCATCCACAGAGCCAGTCATCTCGTCATAAAAGACAGGTTGGTCAGGCATAACTTTCTCTTGGTGAATCCATGCTGACCTTTCCTAATCAAATCTTTCTCCTCCATGTGCTTAGAAATGGATTCCTTGAAGACCTTCTACATTATTTTTCCACAGACTGAGGTGAGGCTGACTGGTCTGTGGTTCCCAAGATTCTCCTTTTTCCCTTTCTTAAAGATGGGCACTAGATCTGCCCTTTTTCAGTCATCCAGGAGCTCTCCCAATTGCCATGAATTTTCAGAGATAATGGTCAGTGGCTCTTCAGTTACATTGACGAACTCCCTCAGCACTCTTTGGTGTGTTGCATCCAGTCCCATGGACTTGAACACATCCAGCTTTTCTAAATAGTCCCATACCTGTTATTTCACCACTGTCAGATGTTACCCTCCTCCCCAAACTGTGCTGCCAGATGTAGCAGTCTGGGAGCTGACCTTGCCTGCAAAGTTTGAGGTGATAAAGGCATTGAGTACTTACAATCTTTTCTGCATCGTCTGTCACTAGGCTGCTTACCCCATTTAGTATGGGACCCACACTTTTCTGATCTTCCTGTTGTTGCTGATTGTAACAGGCTGCAAGCTGGTAGCCTGGACAAATTAGCCAGCTGGTAACAGGCCCTAAGGGGCTGCAGCTAGCTCAGTTAATCAGCAGGGATCCTGGTTTTCTCTGATAAAAAAATTCCCAATTTTCAGATTTAAAAAAGTAACCCAAAATCCACAATTTTCTGTGTTCACAATGAAACATCATTATATTATATTATATTATATTATATTATATTATATTACTGGTGTTTCATTGTGATCATGGGAAAATGTGGATTTTGGGTTACTTTCTTTAATCCAAAAATTGGAAATTCTTTTATATCAGAGAAAGCCAGGATCCCTGCTCATGACAAAAACACCTGGTGCTAGTCATAACTGTGCAGCATGCTAATTAGTGCATGGATGGTGGGGTTCCTGGAGTACGCACACATACTGATACAGTGCTGGACTGTGGGGTCACCATGGCTTGAAACACTGATGAATGTTGGAGCCCAGCCCAATGAACTATGTAACAAATTACGAGCTTTTTGACTTTGAAATATCATCCATAGTTTGTATTATGTATAAGCAGGTAAAAAATAGTGCTGCTCAAAAGTGTGTATATGGAGTATTTGTGCTGAAACTTGCTACAGTTTGCAAAAAAGGGGAAAATGCATCAATTCTGGATGAACTAGGTTTGTAAGTACCCATAGTCATTTGTATATAGGCAAGCCACTACAGGCATGTTTATTTCAAAGTCAGTGTCTTTTGGTCTTTTGCATGTAAAATTAGCTTCTACTTGCCCTCTGGAACTTCTGCCCATTCCCCACTTTTACTGTCATGTGCCCATGCTCAGGGAAGGAATATAGCCCAAGCAGGGTCTGACAGTAGTGGAGACGAGGAGCTGCAAGGAGAAAAAGTTGCAGGGGTGTCATAGTACAAGGCAGCTACCTGATCTCTCCCTCCCGAACCATTATTTTCTTTGCCATAGCAGTGGGAAAATTCAAAACAAACCCCTGATAATTAGATTCTATACCTGGAAAATTCTAACAAATTTATACATTTTCCATATATAGAAACCAATCATACTCTTTCAATTTTGTAGTTTGTACCAAGAAGCCAAGTAGCTAACATTTAACACCATTGTGGCTTGTTGCAGCCATATACTAGGTCTCAAGTGAGACTTGAATCTTTCAAGAGACCAAAGATCGTATGGTTTGGGGCTCTGGGGAGTTAGAGACATGTTATACAATTGGGTTGTATTCTCGGTTCCATTGACAAGAGCTTCTGAGTCAGGTCTTCTGAGCTTAAAGAGGAATATTGACTGACAAACTGTTCAGCTGCTGACAGATAATGACAATGATTAAAATTCATATTAAAAATGGAAAGGAAATAGTCAGGGAGAATTTTTTTAAAAAGCGCATGTTCACTGGTTCCATGGAGCTCTTTTGATCTGTATAAAAATAATGTAGTGTAGCAATAGTTACCATGGCTACATTGCTCCGCTTACTTCTCACAATATTTCAAAGATTCATAGATGCTAGGGTCAGAAGGGACCTCAACAGATCATTGAGTATGACGCCCTGCATAGGCAGAAAAGAGTGCTAGGGTCAGATGACCCCAGCCAGATGCCTAGCCAGCTTTTTCTTAAAGACCCCCAAGGTAGGGGTGAGCACCACCTCCCTTGGAAGCCCATTCCAAATTTTGGCCACATTACTGTGAAGAAGTTTTTCCTGATGTCTAGCCTAAATCTGCTCTCTGTCGATTTGTGACTATTGTTCCTTGTTACCCCAAAAGGTGCCTTCTGGTGAACAGAACATCTCTAATCCCTTGCTGTGTCCCCCTAATGAATTTGTAGGCAGCCACAAGATCACCTTTCAGCTTTCTCTTGTGGAGGCTGAAGAGGTCCAGGTCCCTCAGTCTCTCATCATAGGGCTTGTCCTGTAAGCCCCTAACCATACAAGTGGCCCTGCTCTGGACCCTCTCGAATCTATCAACATCCTTCTTGAAGTACAGCGCCCAAAACTGGCCGCAGTACTCCAACTGCAGTCTGACCAATGCCGCACAGAGGTGAAGTATCACCTCCTTGGATCTATTTGTCATGCATCTGCTGATGCATGATAAAGTGCAGTTAGCTTTGCTGATGATTTTATTACGCCAATGACTCACATTCATCTTGGAGTCCACTGTGACTCTGAGAACCCTTTCCACATCTGTGTTGCTGAGAGTGTCACTTCCCAGCCAGTATGTGTGCTGGATATTTAACGCCCTAAGTGCAGCACTCTGCACTTCTCCTTGTTGTAATGCATCCTGTTGTGTACGGCCCACTTTTCTAACCTGTCCAGGTCTGTCTACAATCATTCCCTACCCTCCGGAGTGTGCACTTCACACCCACGTCCAAGTCACTGATGAAGAGTATACGTCCAAGGATTGAACCCTGCGGGACCCCACTACCCACATCCTTCTAGGTCGATACCGACCCATCTACTACCACTCTCTGGGTACAACCACTAAGCCAATTTGTCATCTACTGGACCATGTAAACATCTGTGTCACAGCCTTTTAATTTATTGATGAGAATAGAATGGCCATGTTGAAGGCCTTGCTAAAATCCAAGAAAACAACATCCACCTCTACTCCTACATCTAAGCACTTCATAGTCCTTTTATGAAATGAAACTAGATTGGTCAAGCATGATTTACCTGCTACAAATCCATGCTGGTTTCCCTATTGTATTATTTTTCCTGCTGGACTCCCACAAATATGATCCTTCATAATATTTTCAAAGACCTTTCCAAGGATGGAGGTGAGACTTACTGGCCTATAATTACTCAGATCCTCCTTCTTCCCCTTCTTGAAAATAGGGACTACACTGGCCCTTTTCCAGTCCTCTGGGACCTAACCAGAGTGCCATGAGTGCTCAAACAGTTGTGCTAGTGGTTCTGCTATAACACCAGTCAATTTCTTCAGTACCCTCAAATTTGGTAACACCCAACTTTTCTTTTCTGTGCTTTGCATTGTTTCCCATCTAAGAAACTTCTGTTCCATAGCTTTGCATTTTCTCATATTGGTTATAACAATGTCTCATTCATTTACATTCAGACTTCTTTGAGAGAAACTAGAACAAACAAAGCATCAGGAATCTGAATAGAGGATGTGTAATCACAAAGCTCCATTTATCTTTTCCTGGCTGCATTGGTCAATAGTTATACATTTGCATTAGATCAGGTGCTTTATGATGCCTTTATGTTTTCATATGATCAAGCTTCCTTTCACAATATCTTTTCCCCCTAATTGTCTTCCATTGTCATAGGGACTGAAAGGGGACATCTGGGTCCTACACTCTGCTGTCACAGGCAATTAAATTAAATCATTCATTTGACAAATTTATCATACTCCATTTAAAAAAGTTAGGTTTCTTGCTCCAACTACTCCTTTGGAAATCCTGTGCACAGATCTGAAGGTCACATGCCACCCTGCTCTCCTAGGAGTGTGCACAGTGGCAGGGAAGAAGTTCCCTCTTCGCCCCCAAAATATGCTGCCTGTAGCTTCATCCTGCTCCCCACTAGGGTCCTGCAGCCACGCATTCCAGCTCAGGGCCCCAAGCCCCATGTATCACCCCAGCTGGGCAGCACCCCCTGGCCCTTCCTAACTTCCTCCCTTCTCTCCCTCCCTGTGAGGGCCTCAATCACCACCCCCTGCTCAGACTTACCTGCAGGAGATGCTCTCCAGGCTGCATGCGTGAGTGTGCACATGGTGCCCCCTGTGCTTCTTTCATTCTGCCCAGGTCTTCCAGCTCTTCCAGCCTAAAGAAAGCTCTTTGTAAAAGTGGAAAATCATGCATGTTTCTCTGTTAAAATGAAAAATCCATGTTTTTCTTGGTTAAAAGGGAAAATCCATGGGTTTTTTTTTTTTCATTTTTCCACAGGAAACGGGAAACCCAGATCCTTGCTTATGACTGAATTACCAGAATATCCATGGCAGATGCTGGGAGCCAACCTACTGACCTGGAAGAGTTCGCTTTACCTCATTCTTATTGGCTATTACTCCCATTACTTGTGATGACACAGTTACAGAACACCACAAATGAGAGGGTTATAAGGGTTTTGAAGAGTACATGGCATACACTGTGGCATATCTTCAGTTTCAAAAACGGATAATGGTCCACAATTTTCTGGAGCTTCTTTTAAGCAGTTTGCAGCCCAGTATGACTTTCAGCATATCACCAACAGTCCACATTTCCCATGCAGTAACAAGGAAGCAAAACATGCAGTGTGGACTGTGAAAAATTTGCTTTGGGAGAATGAAGACTGTGAAGAATTTGCTTCAGGAGAGCAAAGATCTGTATAAGGCTCTCCTGATATACTGTTCAACCTTATTAGCGCGTGGATGGAGTCCAGCTGAGTTGCTTTTGAGTCACCAGCTCTGTGCAACTCTACCAAGTATGATAGATGACTTGGTTCCAAAATTTGTCAATGCACAGGAATTTTGTGAGAAAGAAATTCATAAAGCACCATCAGAGATGGAATTATAACACCAGGCATGGCTCAAGAAATGTACCTACTCTTTTCACACAGCAGGAAGTTTAGATTCCAGATGCAGGAGTACATGGTTCTGTGCAAGCTAAGACAGATACCTCTCTTTTGTACTGGGTGGAGACACCCAGAGGACTTCTCTGTAGAATCTCCATCATATTCCACTGTTTACCAGGTCAGAATGTACACCAGCTCCACCAAATAAACTATATTTGTGAAACTATCCACTTTAAATGAAAAGGCTTGTTGATATATGTGTTTTGATTATTCTGTTTTTGTAGGGAAGTGAGTAGTAAAGGCATACAAGATAGTGATATCTTTGTAACCTGTCCTCTCAAGAAGACATTGCAGTTCCTTCAAGTTTCTCCTGAGAGAGGGGGATGAGTGGTAAGAGTTAACTCCCTTGCTTATAGCTGACATGATGATATCAACAGAAAGTTGTCAGCCATCTTTGGGTGCGTGTTAGGAGTTGCAGTAAAGCCCCTTTGAGAGAAAGAAGTCTCCCTGCCTTTTCCTGAGGTATGAATTCATAGCTTGCTCTATTGTTTTCTGTAGTTAAAAAAAGAGTGGAAACCAAGAGCTGGCATTTTCTGAGAAGTGCCTTGGGGCTAAAAAGATTAAGAAGTACTATATTAAGAGAGACCAGTCTTGCTTAGTAATCTACTTTTGGTAAACCCAGTTTACCATTAATCCCATTTCCATTTACATCCATATGCTTTGTAATTGTTCCCATCAGCATTTATTCTAAAGCCTTGTATACTATTGAGGCCAGGCTAACAGTCCTGTAGTTATCCAGATGGCGTTTTCTTGGACAAAGTAGTGAAATTGATTCAAGGTATGCTGGATGTTTCCTCCACATGTGTCATTTTGAATGACTATTCTTTGTGCATCCTCTGTTTGTAACTCAGGTCTTAGGGCTTATACAAGCAGAGACTCAACAGTTTAACATATTGTTATACATTGATTTAGTACACTCAGGATTAACTGTTCCATGAGATAAGAAAATGTCTACTGTCAAGGAAACAAGATGTGACTTATCTGTTCCATGGAGATGAAGGAGCTGTAATTGTTCTTCCCAAAAGTGGATGTGTCCAGAATGTCATGCAATGTTCCTTTTAGTCTCAAGAATATAGGAATACAGAGTTCCAGAGACTGAGTCTCAAAGGCTAGCCGAATGCAAAACGTTATGTGAATGAATATCTCAGCCTAAACTAATCTTAAACTAGTCTTACGTTAGATCACATTAAGTTGCTTAGGAAAAATGTTAAACTAAATCAAAATAATGTGCTCTTATTTGTACAATAATTGATTGATTCTGATTAAGTAATCATATATGCATTTGTGCATAGATACTTTAATACTGAATTATGTATTTCTTAGTAAAGGTGTATATGTCTATACCATATTCTTGGAACTGTCAGGAGTACACATTGCCCACCTGCATTTGCTCACATGACCCAAACCCATAATTGTGGCTATGAAGACACTCTGGTGACACCATCCATTGCTGCTGTCACAATGTCTGACTCTGGCATCTTTTGGATTAGCCATCAGTGAATGTCCCTGGAGAAACTTCATTGTGCTTTTGGCAAAGGAAGTGATAGTAAACAGCTGGGTTATATTCAAGATGGTGCTTCTGGCAGCAGTGAAGACATGCTGTGAACACACTTTTAGATTTCTTTGCAGTGCCAGAATGATGTTGAGGAATCTAAGTGTAACTGAGAATAAAAGCCCAGCTATTTATATTAATCTAATATACATCAGCACCTTCCTTTACCCTCTCAGACCAACCACCTATAAGAAAAACCTCACTTCTAGATTTTGAATCTCACATATACAGTTTCTGGAACTCTGTATTACTATTGTCTATCTAGTATTAAGAACATCACATGACATTATGGAAGCACGCACTTTTGGGAAGAACAACTACAGTTCCTTTTCCCCTATGGAACAGAGACATCACACCTTGTTTCTTTGAGGGAAGGCATTGTCTTATCTCATGGAACAGTTAGTTCAGACACTTTTTCTAGAGTCTTGAAATCAAATTAAAAATCTTGATTAAACACATTTTTTAATTTTTAGTTTTAGAAGTAATTATACATATAACTCCCTGCCCTGATGTCACAAGCAATAACTCCATGTTGTAACAGTTTTTTACTTCATTTACTTTATTTATTGTTGTCTGACACCATAAAAAATTCCTCCTCGGAAGTATGGGAGCAAAAACACACTCCTAAGGATTATTTTGGCTCTGAGAAAAGGCTTTTTTTTTTTTACAGTTCAATAGAAAACTTCATATCAGTCATTTAGACTTTTTTTTAAAAGCAAATTTTGCCCAAAAAGGGGCCCCAAACAGGCCTTCATTTGTAATCATAAAAGCTTATGACTAGCAGGTGACAGCTGAGCCACAGAGTGCACCCTCTATACATCCGGGGAACCATTTATTCAGAAGAGCCACAAGATTATTTATTCTAAAACCTCTCACAAATAGCAGCCACAAAACATCTTATGGGGTGAACCTTTTCCACACAACCCCCGCCCCCAAATAAAATAACCCCAAAACCCTCTATGATGTATCACAGGTAAAGAGCAGGAGAGAAAAAGGTGCCACCAACGCCCTTCCACTGAAATGGCAGGAAATATGTTAGGTTAAAATATGGACAGATGATTTTAGGATGACCATTCCTTGTGCTAGAAAGAAAGGCTAGTGTAATGAACTGTGTAAGCTAAAAGTAATTCACTGTAATGTTGATGTGCAACTGCAAGGGGAGTAGTCCTGCTAAACTGAATGTCAACTGCAAACCTGTGCCACTTCTCTCTACAACTCCCAGAGACCCCGGCTAGGGACAGACATTTCACATAAACTGGTTTAAGTGGTCAGAAACTGGTTTAAACCTGTAACAGAACAGATATTTAGTGCACATAAGCCAATTTCAAAATGGCCAAAACCAGTTTAAAATAAACCTGGTTGAATGTAGTATCACACTTAACTGATTAAGCTCAAACTGGTTTATGCAATGTCTGTCCCAGACCTCTTCCTGGTTAAGTTAAACCAGAGACCTCCAGCATCCCAGCATGCTCTCTGAGCAGAGCTCTGCTCTCTGCACTACAGCAGGGCTGGTCCCACCCCTCTGCTCTCTTGCCTGAGCAGGGATGGGACATGGTGAGACACTGGCCAGCATTGCCCCATTCAGACAAAGTGGGCAGGGATGGGGTTAATTCTTCCCTCCTTCCCCGGGGTCTGCCTGTCTGTGGGGAGCACAGGGGAGGGGGCTGCGGCAGTGGCCCCTGGATGTTAGGGTAGCTTGTTAGTTTTAATGCTTTGAAGTTGTACCTGCTTATAGTGTTGTTTATATTTTAGCCTTATTTAATCATTGCTTAAGTTTTGTCCTTATTAGTTTTTTGTTTTTTATTATTAGCTGACTTTGAGTTGTTTTTGTAGTGCTCATAGGTGCTCATTATATCTTTTCTTTTTTTTATCACTGTGAGAAGTTCTTTTAACAAAACCTAGCAATGGCCTTGTTATCAACTTCAATTAACTGAACTTGGCACTAACTGGCTGAATCGGGGAAGAGAGGATTGGATATATTAATGAAACGTGATAAGACCAATGGACAATGCCCAAAGTAAGACACCAGAAAAAGGCCAGACTAAGAGGTGTGCTTGTTATTGGTCTGTTAGAGAAAGGAATATGGGATAAAAGATGGACTGTATGCTAACTACAGAAAGACCAATCTGAAAGCAAAAATCCATCAAAGGATTGAAGTTGAAGAAAAAACATAAAAAGGGGGAGCAAGAAAGTTCATGGTCATCGTCATAAATCCAGACTTCAACACCTATCTGGACTGTCCCAGCCTATGACATACCATTTGTTTCCAGGAATTGAGACAATTGACTTTTCTGCTGAGCAAAGTAACATCTGGGATTGGGTGAGATTATTGTACTGAATGCTTTTCCTCTCCCTGAATATAGAAACTGATAAAATAATGCTAGTTGTACTAATAAAGTTAAACTTTGATTTTTAAGACACTGAGTGGTCTGAATTTAAGTCAAAAATTGATTTTAGGACACAGAGTTGTCTACATTCATATTTCACGTTCCACTTAAGGGTTAATTGTGCTTTAACAATCCCTAAGCACTATCTGGTGGACAGTGGTGCTAACATGAGGCTGGCAGACACAGGTAGCAGGGCAGAAAGGATGGAGGGAGGAATTAACCCTTCTCCATGTTGTCTTCACCTTAATGGGCCCATGCCGGGAGTCTGTTCTGCACTGGGGGGACTTTACCCCCTCCTCCTCCCCCCAGGGTGATGGGGGGATTTGTGCTGCACTGGAGGGGGGGTCGATGTTCCTCTTCCCCCTCCCCTCCACTGCCATAGGGTGGGGAGGTGGGGTCTTGGAGGCTGCCCATCCCTGGAAGGGGACCCTTCCCCCTGTTCCTCCCCCACCACTGTGGGGTGGGGAAAGGGGCTCTATGTCAGGCTGCCCTTTTCCAGAGGGGGACTCTTCCCAACACCACAGGACAGGGAAGGGAGAGTGCTGGGAGAGGGGGACTCTTCCCTCTCCTCCCCGCTTCTCTCCCCTGCCACCACAGGGCAGGGAGGTAGTGCTCTGTGTGGTACTGCCCAGTTCAGCCAGGGTGTGAGGAGCGGTTGTAACTCAGCAGCCCAGTCACTGAGCCACAGCTCCCAGGGTGACCCCACCTGGCCTCACTGTGCAGCTGCCTTGACTGGGGCTGAGCGAGGATGGCTCAGGCCATGGGGATGGGACCACCTCCAGCAGCTGCAGCTCAGTTACAGCCAATCTCCATGCTCTGGGCTGGCCAGCACTGCACAAAACACCCCTTCCCCATCCCATGGTGGGGGAGGAGGAGGAGGAAGAAGAATCCCCCTCCCTCACAACTGAACACAGCCCCTGTCCCTGCCTCATGGCAATGGGAAGGGTACCCCTCTGGGGATGAGCAGATTGGCATAGAGCCTCGTTCCCTATCCTGCGGTGGCAGGGAAGGAGTAGGGGGAAGAGTCCCCCTCTGGTGCTGGGCAGCCTTACAGAGCCTCCCTCCCTGTGGTATATGAAATATACCTTTAAGGGAACAGCAGTGGGATGACTCAGTATCTTCCCATGATGCCCTGTGCGTGTGGTTTGTGGTGGTGGGTAGCTGTAGTTGTCCCTGCAAGCTGTGAACATGCGAGTTGATGAATCCTGTTCCTAATAAAGCTAAAGCTATTTACCACCTATTACAGGGAACCCTAGCCCTGTTACGAAGAGACAGGGTGGTCCCTTTAAACACAGAACCTTCCAGTCACAGCCGGCCAGTCAAGTAGGGGTTAAGGCTCAAGCCCTGCCAGCCGGTCAGGTGACAGGAAGAGGAAGACCAGGACCCTACAAATGGCAAGTGGAGAAGGCCAGAGGGGCATCAGGGAGGGAAACTCCCAATGACCACAGTGCCATGGCTGCAGTCTCTGTTGGGAGACTACACCATGCTGTAAGCCAGCCTCATGGGAATCTAAAGTATGCAGGCATGTTGCCGCTCTTGTTTCTGTATTGCCATTTTTCCATTATATGGCCTTAGAAGCCTATGTTTTGTGTTGAATGTCAAGACCGGTGGTTTGGGTGAGGCTATTTGGGGAAGGAGAAAGCCTCACTGAGGGCCCACTGTAGTGTGGGGACCCCAGCACCAGAGACAATACAATATTCGGGGGTGAGCTGACCCTAGCACCAGAGGCGGTGCAGTATTCATGGGTGAGCAGACCCCAGCACCACAGAGGGCACAGGAGCCCAAGTGAGGGGGTGGTGTTTTTGAGAACTGGAGCCTGGGAGTCAAACCCTGATTAGTGGGAGGGTTTTGACTAACAAGCCTAGCTAGAGAGAGAAAGGGTAGGTCCCCAGCAGCTGAGACCCCAACATAAAAAGAAATTTACAAATACCATCTGCGAGGTTTGGGCTGCAGTATAGGGAAGGAACAGAGCCACAGATATCGCCTCCTGGCAGTGGGTTAGGCAAAGAGAGGCTAAAGGGCCCAAATCTATTTAGCCTCCACAAGAGAAGGCTGAGAGGGGATCTGGTGGCCATTTACAAACTCACCAGGGGGGACCAGCGGAAATTGGGCGAGGCTCTGTTCCCCCGGGCACCACTGGGAATTACTAGGAATAATGGCCACAAATTATTAGAGACAAGGTTCAGGCTGGACATCAGGAGACATTACTTTATGGTTAGGGCTGCCAGGTTCTGGAAGGGACTCCCAAGGGAGTTGGTGCTCTCCTCTACCTTGTGCGTCTTCAAGAGGAGAATGGATAGATATTTGGCTGGGATGCTATGACACCAGCACTCATTCCTGCCTGGGGCAGGGGGTCAGACCTGATGATCTGTTTAGGTCCCTTCTGACCCTAAGCACTATGTAACTATCTCTGGAGGTGTGGGAGGGTACAAGATTCTTTGAGTGTCTGTACCTCAGTACTAGTGCATGTTATTAGCTACCTGTTTTTGAGTGAATACATCACAGTGTTACTGCTTGTTATCTGTTGTTCAGCTTCTAAGTGCATGTACTTTAATGTTAATGCTATCTATTTGTATTCTTTATTTATCCCTAGTCTGTTGGCCTGTGACCTTAATCCCCAGAAAATTTTCTAAGTAACAAAAGGAGTGAACTCTAACACTCTCACCTCTAATGTAATTATTCTCAAGAGAAGGCTGGACAGATATTTGGCTGGGGTGATATGACTGCAGCACCTATTCCTGCCCAGGGCAAGGGGTCAGACCTGATGATCTGTTTAGATCCCTTCTGACTCTAAGCACTATGAAACTATGAAACCAGGGTAAACTCAGAGGGGAGGTCCAGACAAGTGCACATATGCATTTTGCAGTGCTGCAGACCCATCTGTGGCACCACAAATTGCATGCGTTGCACATACATACATTCACCATGCTGCTAATTTGCAGTGCAGCATAGGTTTTTTTGACACTGAGAGATCCTGGTATCATAAAAAAAGCTGGGTAGTGCATCTGGCATCAGCATGTAGCACTGGAAACTGGAACCTGGCCTGTCAGGTGCATGCTCCAGCTGCTCGCCAGGCTTAGCATGCCTGGATTGCCACTGCTGCAGCCCTGGGAGGCCCCCAGAACTCTAGGTAAGGCTGCTGAGGCCACCCTGGAGCTGGCCCATCCTCCCCTACCCCACCTGGGGCAATTTGCCCTGTGCCAGAGCACATATGCAGGGGTATTCCCTGGGGACAAGTAGCAGTACTGCATGCCACTGCTATCTGTCCCTAGGGAAACACGTACATACTTCTCGTGATGCACCCAGAGATTTCAAAAGGAATATATAATTAAACATCTGACCTGTTATGATCTCTTTGAGTTCTTTGCAACAGAAAAATTACTCTAATATTTTTATGTAGTTAAAAACAAGTGAAAACTAAGGACTCCTGTACACATGCAGGGAGGCTGCTCCAACATGCTGCAATTACAGTGTGTCAGAGCAGAGATGGTTAATTGAGTCTGCTGTATCATGGTAATTACTGCATTCCAGCAAACTCCAGCATTACATGTATCAGCATCCCTGTGGTGCAAAATGGTGGTGGGGGCTCTTTAACTAAAGCTTATTTGATGAGATAGTTAAAGCACCCCCACCACCATTTTTCAGTGTGGGGACACTGATACACATGATGTTCTGGGCACTTTAATTAAAGTGGTTCTTGGAGCTGCTCTAATTAAAGCAACCCAACCTCCTGTCTATTTCCCCTCCCCCAGAGCACATCTATAAATGCCCTGAAAGCTGACATTTTCTGAGGGATGCCTTCAGCCTGGTGAGGGGTATCTCAAGTTTATCAACTTTGTGCTTTGAGTCTAAAAACATTGAGAAGCACTACTGTAGTGTTTGCCAATGTCCAGTGCTTCTGGAGATGGCAGGGAAAAGAAAAGCAACAGAGGCATGAAGTAAAAAAATTCATTCATTAGAACCTTTTTTTCTAGCAATATTAGGCAACAAGCAGGAGCCTCAAGGCATAGGAGTACAAAGTTCTTTTTCAATCCCTCAATGAGGATAACAAATACACAAAGCTGTATAGCACATGGTGTGATTACTACTTCAAGTAGTAACATGCTATTGTACTATCCCTTCCATAAAACTGTTGAGCTCCATCTGGAAGCAATTCAAATTCCTTGACAATCCATTACTTTGCTTGGAAGACTATTCCAAACCTTCATTTGTCTGATTGTTAAAATACTTCCTGATATTCATTTGATCTTGTACTGATATTGTTGTTTAACTTAAATAGCTCAACTTCCTCCTTGATATTCACCCTATAAAAATATTTTGAAACATAATCTTGTCCTATCTTTCTGAGTTAAACAAGCTAAGCTTTCTTAATCTCCTTTTGCAAGGTAACTTCTCCATTCTCCCAATTGTCATAGTAGCCATTTATTCCTTTTCAAGTTTAATTTAGTCCTTTTTAAAAGCACAGGTGACCAGAACTGTATTCTAAGTTGTATCTTACCAATGACTTGTAGAGTAATTGGTAAAAATACCTTGCTTTATATGCCCCAGAAATGTATTAACTTTAAGCCACACAAATGCTTAACTTTGCATATGCAGATATACCCTTAGGTTCCAAAATATATAAATTACAGTGTCTATATACAGTGTTTGTATTGCTGTACCTATATGTAACCCATACACAAGAACAATTAAAACATCCTTTATATATGATTATATTCATCTCTTCACCAGCATTTCAGACCCCTTCAGTCCACCAAAAAAGGCTATTGTAGAACAGACGTGGACTGTCTTAATTTTCCATCACAAAGTCAGTCTCAATATCATAATTTTTATAAGCTGTGTAATGGAAGCATAATATTTCATTTGATTTCCTCCTTACCATACTTTATATATAGTCATGAGATACTTATCTTACTTAGTAATTGAGTGATGCTTTCATATGCTATTGGGTTTTGCAAAAGAAAGCAAAAGGGCTTTTAATCAAGTGCATGCGATATGGAAATAAAAGAATGAAGATGACCTAGTTGTAGATAGTTTTTGTGAAGCAAAAGCTGTGGTGAAAGAAGCCACCTTCTTAATTAATATTTGTTGATATTAAATTTTCTATGAACCCTACAATAATTGGAATTGCCACATCCCTTATTCATCATCATTTCTCACCTGCAATAGGTCTGTGAGTAAAATCCAACATGTACTCTGCATATAAATACCTAGTGTTCAGTGTCTCTACAAGCATTTCCCCTGAATACTTCAGCTACCAATGCCTATATGGTACCCATTCATAGGTATTTCTTTTGCCTAGGAAAGGCACAGAGCAGGAAACAATGAAGTTGGTGCATATAATGTGTTTTACTATGATATAAGAACATCAACTTTATGACTGTGATTACTATAGAACAGGAAAACTCTTCTCTATAGTACATTTTGTAATACTTTTTATGATATAGGTTTTGCAAAGTTTTAATAAAGCACTGAAGAAAGGTTTGCCCTGGAATTAAATACTTTTATATTTGGCAATAAATCCTCTGTAGTTTTATTGGGGTATGTCTGGGGGGGGAGGGGGCAAACATTTGTCAAAACTAGTTATGCACCATCTGGAAGGGATAAATTATTATGGGAGTTTTGTTTAGATTTTCCTACAGGCTTTCTTAATTCTGACTTCTGTTATTAACTGTTTTACTTAGCATTCTATAAATAAACCATGATATTGTTGATTCTAGCTATAAACTTTTAAAGAAATTACTTAGCTCATTCTGTTTCTGAATCTAACCCTTAGCACTGTCTTATCTGGTATCTACTGGCTACTTGATAACGATTTCAAGCTTTAGGAATCACTGGGAAAATATGGATATATTTTCAGTCTCCATCATCCTTAAAATATCAGCAGGAACTTTGGATATGCAAAGAATAAAAAAAACTTTCCCAAAACATGCTTTAGCAACTCAATTTATGGAGCAAAGTGTCACCATGGAAAAGTTCGTACAAGGGAAGTGGCAGAACTATGGTTCTAAGATTACAGGTGCACGTTCCGATGAGCACGCATGTGGTATGGAGCTGCTGGTTGAGGCACAAGCGTGCTTCAGCACTGGGGCTGCCTGCTGGCTAGCCCCGCACTGAAGCATCCTATGCCCCAGCGAGGTGGGGCAGCATCTACATGTGGGCTGCTGCATGTGAAAAAAACTCTGTAGCAGGGTAATACAGTAAAAGCTCTGTTAACTAGCACCTTGCAAGCCGTCATGTTTTATTATTCGGCATGCCGGCTTGTAAAGTGAAACCGGAAGTGCCTACCGTGGCACTTCTGTTTTTTCTGAGCTCCCACGGCCGGGGGCAAAGCAGCTTGCGCTGCCAAGCCCCCATGGTCCAGGGCCTAGCAGGCTGTGCAGGGCCCACCTTCCTGTCCCTTAGAGCCCATGGGAGGGGTGGCGATGCCATGGACGTAGCAGGACAAGCAGTGACGCGCAGAGGCAAAGACGCCTCTTCAGGCCTCTCAATAAACTGGCATATTTTATTATCTGGCACCCCCCATTCCCCATGGATGCCAGATAAGAAAGGTTTTACTGCACGTGTATTTTACAAGCATTACCCTGCTGCAGAGTTTATTAGTTCCATGCACCCTAAAAAGAGCACACGTGTAGATGCTGTTATACAATTGGTCAACTGCGCAGTAAACATCTCCTGTAAATATGCCCAAGAGGCACTGATATAAGCATGATATGTTACAAACTGAGCTGTTGTTCTAATTCCAAGATATCATAACCACAGTTTAATTTTAGTAGTATAGTATATTTCTATTAAATCCTATGGTTCTATTTTTGCTTGCACCCTTTCTCTACTGTATATATAATAGTCCTGCTTAACCCCATGATTTTATTTGTTCCATTTCTGCTTTTGTTTTGGTATATAAATGAATACTTGAATTTATGTGAGGTCCTTGTTCTCATCTATGGATATGTATTATTCTATTATAAATACTGTCAGAAAACTGTTTACCTAGCTAGGTTATTGGGAAAACAGTGAAAGGAAAGAAGTTGGCTTTATACTTCACATAAACAGAAGCCAAAGAAAACAGAGTTCTTAATTTGCTAATATATGTTGTTTTAAGTGATGTATTTTAAATTATTACATTTTTTTCCCCATGGTTTAGAATGTAAGCATCTTGAAATAGCATTCAGCCTGAGGCTATGTTATTATGTGGACAAAAGCAGGATTCACATTTCAATCTATCACCATACAATGTCTGGAAATGATAATGGTAATGGTAGTGAAATTTAATGGTACCAGTAGCTGCAGCATGGTGTGAAGACAAAGGGACTAATAATCTTCATTCAGTTATTTCTCAGGCAAACTCTTATTGTCTCATTTTTTTAAATTTTACTGCATGCATACATTGCTTTTAAATAGCAACGTTATCAAAATGTTGGAGAGCTTTGTCCTGTGATTAGCAAGCTGGACCCATGCCTATGGGAGTGTGCAGGTGTCTTGTATTCATCATTAGAAAAGACCACAGAATATATTCCAGGGGAGGGGAGGGTGCCAATTTTCCTCATAGAGAAGTAGGGTTGGAAGGGTCTTTTATAGGTCATCTAGTTCAAACAATGCCTGAGGCAGAATCATCCCTACCCACCTCATATAAGGGGACAACACATATCCACACACAATAAACCATCCAGATGCTGATTAAACCACTAATTATTTTTCTTATGCCCTCCTTGTTGATGCATGGTTGAGAACATTAGGACATGAGTATGCTTGTATCATGTGGAATCCTCACATTTCCTTGAACCTTATCAGTCTTTTTTTTTAAGACCTGGATAGAAGACAGGCACATTCCTTTGGGTAAAGATGTATTTCTAACAATGTACAAAGTTCCTGGCTAAAATTTTAAAATTAAGTAGTGATTTTTGGGTGCTTGGTTGAGACCATTTTTAAAAGGGGATGATTTTCAGAAAGCTGAGCACCTAACATCAGGCAAATCCTGTAATTGGGTCCTGTTAAGGTGGGTATGAAACCCCCTCCAGACATCTAATATCATTAGATATCATTTTCATTGGATCTTATTAGATTAGCTATCTATACATGTGGAAATCTTGGCTTAGCCATCTATACATGCAAGCTACATCATGGCTGCTTCTCCCAAATATCAGAAAAAGAGATAACCAAACATGGCTCTCTCCTGAGTGCTCTCTCACCAAGCACTCCCCATGCTTTCCTCATTCACCAGTTTCACAACCTTTCAGGGAGCTTTTCATTCCAGCCCTGTCTGAGGCAGACAGCCTTGCCCTGCTCAGGAGCTTATATGGCTCCATGAACCATCTCTTCTGAACCCAGTGCAAAGCAGTCTGCAGTGCTACAATCCATCAATAATGGGTCAGGGGCCCCCATTACAAAACCTTTCCTGGTATCACAAGACACACTAGCACTAAGCTAATTAGTATGGTAGGACACAATATTATATTATTTCAAACTCTGGTAACCTGCTAATTTATATTGACTTTCATTTCTTGATTGTTCAGTACCTCAAAAAGATCGGTACTGATGGCATTATTCAGTTATATAATAAAGCATTTTATATTTTTTAGAACACACACACCCAACCCTAACTAGCAAATGTCTTCCTCAGATGAGTAAAGATTGATTATAACATTTCTTTCATAGCTCAATTACTCAACCTTTAAACTATGACACATGGAAGTAGTTCTGTTGATTTTAATGGACATGTATGAGTTGCATGAATGGAACTGTGGAATATAATACTACAGTATTGGTATGATTCTGTAATACATTTGTTTCTAAATGCTGAGTAACAGTTTGCAGTAGTCAGTTCTCTCATGAAACCTTTTTCTGAAGGTGGTGAGGTGGGAACTGGTGACTACTACTTGTAGCAATTTGGAAGATTCATTTGCTTGCCAAATTCAGATTATAGCAACAGTGATACTTACAGGCAACTGTAAGGTCACTGTAAGTGGGCCGCTCACCCAGCCTCCTTAGCAAGCCAGTCAGCTCTGTTTTCAAGGTTTCAAGCCAGTTTATTTTACACCGGGCAACTTTGTCCCCACAATAAACAAAACAAGCAAGTGTGCAAACAAATCAAAACCAAAACCTTTGAAACCTTGAGAAAGCCAACCCAGATTCTATACTTCTCCCTCAACACTGCAACCTTTTCTCCCTTCTTGTACACTGCTTCTGGTGTTGTTAACCCTCTGTGATTCCACCATCATTTACTAGCCATCAGTTGTAGCTCGTTCCCAGCCTTCCAGCCAGGCAGATTATTAACTGCTAACCACCTGCTGCTGGGTTTCAACCTCTTAAAGGCTGAGAACCTCTTTACAGTCACTTAGAGATCTATGCCCACTAACCATTTATACCAGATGTTGGCAACCTTTTAGAGCAGAGGACTGCTGCTCCCCTTTGCAGTGCCTCAGCTGCAATGCCCAAGCTGTCTCCTGCCACCTCCACTATGCACCATTGCCTTCACCACATGTGCCATAAGTTTCCATCCGTAGCAGCAGTACAGAGTGATGAATTTGGTGATGACACCTAGTGGAATGTGCCAGAGGAAGTGAGGGAGCTCATGGGGAGCTTTGGGGTGGGAGGCACTGTGAGAAGAGGTGAGAATTGGAAATGATATAGCTGGAAATGAGCAGCGTATTTAGAGCATGGACAAATGTAATGTTTGTAGTGCTCCAAGTACCTTGAAAGTGCTTTTAAAAGTGAGGGGACAGATGATACACAACACTGAAGTACTATAAAGTGGTCCTAACTGTACCAAAGATGACCTTGAATGAAACAAGAACAGCTTCATGATGTTATACAGGTAGTCCTCGACTTACACATTTCAACTTATGGCAAGTCACACTTGTGCCACTTTGCCATTTACACCCATGTTATTACTTACGGTGCTGGATCCTCACATTTACGGCCCTACGGGGAAATTTACGATGAGAAAAAGAGGGCAGCAAAACAAACATCCCTCGATTCGTTTCTCAAAAAGCCATCAAGTGGCTGTAAGTCTCCCCAAAATCTCCCCAAAGAAGCCCTTCTGAATTCCATGACCCTGATGAAGGTGTTCCTTCACCTTCTGATTAAATAAAATGTTATGTGATTAGTTAGTGTATTGTCCTGTTTAATAAATTTATATATCGTACACTTTAGAAAGCTTTGTAGTGTACAGTGTGTATTATTTATAGTTGATTAAATAGTTGATTTAAATATGGTGTTTATGGTCATTTCTATAAAAAGCTGGGCATCAGGCCCTTGGTCAGGAACATAACCCACTATTATAACATTGTTTCTATGGGAAAATCAGATTCAATTTACATCATTTTGACTTATAGCTCCTTTTCCAGGAATGTAACCTGCTGTATGTGCAAGGACTGCCGGTACTTGTATCCTTTAGGATAGCACAATAGGGTCTTGGTCTGTCTGCTAGCATCCCACAGTGCTCTACCCCCCTGCCACCCTGAGGTGGCCTGTGACACACACCCAAACTTTGTGCCCTGGACGCATAGATCCTGCCCTATACATGCTTGCCTTTTTAATTCTAGGCACAAAAGCATGCTGTAGCAACTTTCACCCCAGGAACATGATGCACTGTTAAGCTGCCACATATTCACTCATTGACATACATCTGCACCCAAAAAAAAAGTCTGCATCTGCAACATAATTTACTGAATAGGGGCAAATAGAGATTACATACCTCCTCTATACCTTGGGCAAGCTGGCCTCTCAGAAAGAACCAATGGAACCATGCTGTGTACAGGCAAGTGGATAGAAGAATGTGGACAGTATGATGAGCACAGAAAAACCAATCAATGGTAGGCAGAGACAAAGAGTCATTAGAAGATAGAAAGAATACAAAAGGAGGGTGCAAGGTCTTGGCTCAGTTAAAATGACAGTTACCGTAACCGAGCACTTTCCCAACCTTGACCATCAGTATTGTGATGGCTTGCCTGAATGTCGTAGTGGTGGTCCCAACTCTTTCCTGCCATGTCTTGATGTTTAAAGATGATCTTGATCAGAAGGTGATAATTATAACCACCATGGACACCAT